>NC_140482.1:3280202-3488065 GCF_051167445.1 Perissodus microlepis | reverse complement strand
GTTTTCTTTCAATTTTGATCTACTGCAGAATATTTTTAAGGTTATCTGTTATAAAATCCCAGGCAAGGAAAGTCGCCTTCATGTTTTTCTGTGTTTTATCCTCAGCTGCTTTGACACAAAGGCATCTGCTGTGATGCTCACACCTTTGATAAAGTCTCGCAAGTGTCAGCTTTTTTTTTCTATATATAAAAATATGGAAATGTACTGATACGTGATCAGAATTATAATATTTCTGACTGAGGCAAAATTTCCCCGATTCAAATCGAATTGAATCAAATCGTGGACAGAATCGATTCGGGACCTTGTGAAACGGAATCGATTCGATCCTAGAAATCAGTGACGATACCCAGCCCTACTGGGAACACAGCTGACACAAATGAACATGACACCACAGGGGAAGCAAAACTAAACACACTGAACGTGGACCACGAGACTGTCAAAATAAAACAGGAAACATAGTGAGACGTAGACTGTGGTCGTGTCCAAATTCATGGGCTGCATCCTCCTGAGGACCCGGCCTTCGCGGTCTACGTGGGCCGGGTCCTCAGAAGGTCGGGTAGGCCGGAAGTAAACGGCTGTGAAATTGGACGGTCCAGCCTTCTGATTAGCGTCACCGCTGTCTCGGTGGAGTTTAATCAGCTCAGCCGTCTGCTCCTTGCTATCTAAAATATAACAGGACACTGGCGTAAATTCTCGACCGTCTCACACTTCTGTTTAATCAGTTTTCTGTTTGACGTTTATTCAGCTGTGTGAAAACCAAGGAGGAACCCACCCGGGGGATTAATAAAGTTTAATTTTAACTAATCTAATAACTTTAATCTCAGCCAAACCGATTTACTCACGAACAAACAAAACACTGAAAAAAGCCCAACAATAACATTTTTAGGTTGTCTAAGTGACTTATATATCATGTTTAACCCGAGCAGCAAAAGTCCGCGGTGATCTGAACATGATGTGCCGGGAGTTGTGCCGTTCTCGGCGGCTTCAGTGACCCTCGAGCTCCCGGCTAGCTATCGAGCTGGTGGGTAGCAGACGTCTCCGAAAACGTCGAAGCACTTTTGCAAATATGCGATATCTTGATAAACCGAGCAGATATTTGATGTTTACACAGCTACTTTCTCACCTGAAAATATGTTAAAAGTTTATTTTGTGACCCAGAAAGATTAATAAGAGTAATTTTAAAACTTAGTAGCAGCCGCCATTGTTGGAAACTGGAGTTTGGCTGGGCCGCGCTATGAATTCTGGGATATGGTGGGCCACGAAGGACACACCCGACCCATCCTTCAAATTCAGGGAAAAGGAGGACGCATTTGTCGGCTGCATTCGGAGGAGTCTACGAATTTGGACAGCCTTCGGCGCGTCGCTGTGACGTAATCGGTCTACAAATGCGGCCTCAGGAGGATGCAGCCCGTGAATTTGGACACGACCTGTGACAACACGAGCTTGAGAGAGGGAGAAAGAAGGAAGACTTAAACACAGGGGACATGAGAAAAAGAGAACGAGACGTGACTGGCTGAGGAAACATACGTGGATACACATGACAGACAGGGAAAACATGGAACAGAGCACAGGGAGGAAAACACATGTAAACAGGATGGGGAGAGGAGACACCTAGACCAGACAACATGGAGACAAATGTAACATACAGCCAATGCTAAGAATAACTTTATACCAAATAATAGAAAACTAACGGTACAACACAAAGAAATCACAAAAGACCATGAACTCAAAATGATGGGTCACTGACCCAGGACCCTGATATACTGTTTTCCTGGCTGCTCAGAATAATCAGCCAGGGGAGAGCTAACAGGGCCTACGCTACCTTCAGCTGCACCAGCTACAGAGGCCTGGCTAGCTACAGTTTTTTTGAAGGTGTGAAGCCAAGTCTCAAATTCAGTGATCCTAGCCCAAACTGCAAACAGGCTACATTCATTACAAGTATCATTACTGCTAGAGGAGGCTGAGGAGTAACTAAACATCTGACACACTGAGCAGGAAACTGCAGGAGGGACAGGTGAAGAGGCCGTGCTGCTAGCAAGTCAGCTTTGAGGTAAGCTAGCAAATCACTAAAGAAACAGTGAGTGAAGACTGTGAATGTAACAGACAGTGTACTTTGGATAAAGCACGTGAAAATGACACTATGAAATAACACACTGTCTATTATTTTGTTTTTAATTAAACTGACTACGCAGATAAGCTACACAAAAGCACCACTGTGTGTTGGAACAGGAACAGAAAGTGATACTCTACCGCAGTGAGTCAACACCGAGTGAGAGCCTCATTACATGGCAAAATATAATGGCACAAAAGGAGGGTGTGTGTGATGTTTGGTGATGCGTGTTGTACCTTCATCCCTGACAATACTGCTGCTAATAGTTCTTTTACATAAACAGTCAGTAAATTAGAAACATTGGCTGATGGATTTAAATATAACATTTGATAAAGATGTCTCACATAAATGAACAACTTATTTAAATAAAGTTTTAAAGCTCTCTTTATGCAGTAGAACAACTAAAGCTAATGTACTATGTGCTAAGTAATGCTTTGTACAACGAGTGCAACGAGTGTGAAGACAGGAAAAGAACTGACTGTAAGCTCAAGACCATGACAAACTTCATTATCAAGCTGGTGTCATGATGGTGAGAATTTCACTCCCAGCCACTGAATTGAGGAAGGAATCTTGCCTTTTTCTCAATGCTGGTACAAACCCCATTCGTGCTGTATTGATCCCTTTGCAAAGTTTTTAACGTTCGTTCAATAAATCTCAGAAAATCAGTTTGGTTTCGATTCTCAAATTATTTTTCCACAACAGCCCACATGAGCGTTGAGTCCCCAGGTGGAGCACCCTCAACCACCAAGAAGGCGATTGGTAAACACTTGTACAGGCTGCACACTTGATCCAACATAAACTTCAAAGGTCCATCCATCTTTCAATGATCCATTCATTCATCAGCTGAACTTCTCACCCTGTCTCTAAGGGAGAGGCCGACCACCCTTCAGAGGAAGCTCATATCTGCTGCTTGTGTTCGTGATCTCATTCTTTTGGTCACTATCCACAGCTCGTGACCATAGGTGAGGGTAGAGACGTAGGTTTAAAACGAGAGCTTTGCTTTTACATTTAGCTCTTTCATTGCTATGAAGAAAGAACTTTCAGGAACTCCACCCCAGGGGCCCTGCCACCAAGGAGTTAACTGCCTCAGTCAGCTCAACCCCAGAGATAGACGACAATGTTCTCAGTGCAGGTGGAGCACCGCTTTCCCCTCCTGAGTCATCTGACAGAAACTCTTCGAGGCAGTCCGAAAGTCTTTTTCCATGGCCTCTCTGAACTCCTCCCACACCCAAGTTTTTGCTTCAGCTACTGCCTGAATCGCATTCTGCTTCTGTCATTCCCTGTCAGCTGCCTCCAAAGTCTCAAGGGCTAACCAAGCCAGACAGGACTCCTTCTTCAGCCTGGTGGCTCCCTTCACCTCTGGTGTCCACAATTTGGTTCAGGGGTTACCACCACAACAGGCATCAACCACCTTGTGGCCCAATGCAACTCAATGCAGTGGCTTCAGCAATGGAGGTGCTGAACATGGTCCATTCGGTGTGCGTTGAAGATCTCGCGGACCGGGGCCTCTGCCAGGCGTTCCCAGCGCACACTCATTATACATTTAGGTACTTGAAAGTTAGGTAATACAAGTAATAAGGCACAAGCTTCATTTTCAATGGTGCTATAATGGGTTTGATGTTTGTTAAACGTTTTTGAAAAAGTAACAGATGGGATGATCTGTGAATTGTCTTCTTGCAGATGAACAGCTCCTGTACCACACGAGCTGGCATCAACTTCAAGTTTAAAGGACGCTCAACAGAACAATGTTTTTGGAAGACTCAAATGCCGCCTGAAAAGCTGGAGACCAAACAAAAGATTTCAAAGGACGAACAAGTTCAGCTAGAGGACTAGGCACATCAGAAACATTTCTGCAAAACCCAAGATAGAAATCACACATTCCCAAATAAAGACGCACAGTTCTTTTGGTCTGTGGGACAGGAAAATCAGTAATTGCCACAGCGATAAAAAGAACACAAAGATGGCAAGAAGCTGTTGTATTATTAACTGCAATAGCCGGTCGCATGACAGCCACGGGAAGCCGACGGGTAAAGAGATCAGTTTTTATCGGATTACGTCGTGGAAGAAAATATTTTCAAGCCATGTTTCCGAAGTAACAAAGAGCCGACGGATGGCCTGGATTGCAACCATTGGAAGACCAAATATAACGTCCCAGAACGCTCCAGCTCACAGGTTAGTCTGCTCCAAGCATTCCCACAAAGGTCAGTCTTCTGTTGTAGTTATTACGTGATTTATCATAACATAAAATACAATATCATTGTATTGAAGCAATCAAGTGATGAATAACTGTTTTCCAGTATGATGTTTTGCAGTGTTGTTGTTTTTTTGTTGCATTGTTGATTTGTTTTTCACCGAAGCAGCTAATAAAGCACAATAGATTTTTACAATGTTGCCTCTTTCTTGTGAGATTCTATAATAGAATTAAACAATAATGCCAGTAATAAATAAAGACAATAAATTGAGTAAATTATGAAAAACTCATTTTATTTCTATTAGATCTGAAAATGTTGTGTAACACTACAACCTGAAACGACAAACAGATGCGTTGGCCTGTAACAGCAGCTGTGAGATGGAGTCGTCCAAATCACCAAAGTAAACTGGACCCGGGCTTGTTGCAGGATCTGGAGTTACTAAACATGTTGTGAGTTTGTGCACTCACACTTAGGACCATATAATAATAAATATGTGATGAAAGTTGGGCAGCACGCTAACGTCCTTACTCCACTCTGTATGCTCGTGTGGGTCTGACCTTTCACTCCTTTGATTTGTTCCTCGTACTTTCTTTTGCCTCTTCGTCACGTCTGTCTTCGTGCGGACCTGCCGTGTTCTCCGTCGTTTTGTACAGAACTGTTTTTGGGGCAAATAAAATGCAAGTAGGGATTAAAACCGCAGAATTAATGATTACCGGTGCTGGAAATGCTGGCGCTTGATGCAGTGTTTTGATTTTGTTGCCACTCATACCCACAATGCAATGTGCAAAAGTCACGTGGTCTGTGAGTCTCTATTGTCTTCAGACACCGAGAAAACTGAAGAAACAGAAAGTTTACAACATGAATGTATTTGATCTTATCAGAGTCTCATGTTAGTGTCCATAAACAGTCTTGAGCAAGCAGAACAGAAAAAATGCAAAATAATGGATATTACTGAACATGTCCTCTTGTTACCAATGTAGAACATGTATGCAACATTATATAAACAACATACATGAAAACCATACTGTGTGCGCCTCTTGGACCACATGCAGAATAACATTCATGTTGTGGCTGTAGCCGCATCTGTAGCTCTGACCCACAATGCCATGGTTGTGCTCTCAACCAAACTCTGCTCTTGTGACCATTACAAACTCTACCTCATACAAACTCTACAGCACTTTGCATCTGTAACAAACCATTATTTTGTAACCACATATTTTAGCCAAGTTTTTTTAATCAATGCTACACTTTTATCATCTTATCCAATACATGTTTAATTCTTTCCATCAAACAAATGAACTAAATTAAGCATGAATCTATCACAGAAACATGTGAAATAAACAACTTTATTTTAACTGTCTCAGGGACAGTTACATCGTGGAAACATCTGAGCACAACAGAGATATTCTGACGATGTCAGAAAATAAATGAGTATGTCATCCAAGTAAGCTTCACAGTTTTTCACTTGAAACAAAACCTTTTGCAGTAAACGTTGAAAAGGTGCAGGTGCATTTTGCAACTTGAAAGGCATAACCGTGTATTGAAAGAAATGATCTGGAATTACAAAAGCAGAGATTTCAGAAGCGTTAACGTGTTAACGCAGCTTGCCAATACCCTTTAAAAGGTCCAACTTGGTAACAAATTTAGCTGACTCGACACTACGAATCCTCCCCCTCCTTCCTGGGATGAGGTAAGCCCAGAGACCAAGACTTCAACAGAACACAACTAAATACCTTACTGGGTCTTTAGATCCATCCCTCTACAACAGAAGAAAAACAAGGCACCAGTGAAGGATCACTCTGCTGTGGTTTGATCAACATTTCACGTCTATTCACGTTCAAGTTCAAATTCATGTCTGCAGGAATAACTTCGGAAACATCACATCTGATCATTTTTACAGAATTACTGGGTGACACAAAAGAGTCTTTTTCATCAAGTGTAGCCATAAATAATCCAGACAAATCCACAATTTCATCCATTATATGAGCTTGTGCGCGTGTAATTGTGCATGCAAGAAACACATCTGAAGATAGTGCAGCAGTCAACGAAACAAACCAGCGTAAGATGAATGGCAAAAACTGTGGATCAACGTCAGCTTTTGATTTTTCCTCAGCATCAACATGCACATTCAGCGGAGAAGCTGCCGGAGAAGCCCACACTGGCAGAGCTTTAGTGGCTTCAGCTTCCTTTCTCTGTAATGCTGGACATGCAGCGTTCAAATGTCCTCACGACAGTAAAAACAGACATGATCATTTGTTAAGAGAGGTTTTGGTGATTTTTTTTGTTCAGATGAAATTTCTTGAAAGAGCCATGAATCCTGAACAAAACACACTTTTATGAGTTGAAACAAACTCACCAGTCAAAAGTGCAGCATTAGTGAGGGAGGACACCTTTTGTTAACATAAATGAGTCACAATGCGTCAAATGCTTTTTGTATGATACGTTTTAACTTTACATGAATAACACCATTTATCAAACAGAACTCTTTTCTCTTGCATCTCAGTGAAGGTCAGGTTAGCAGTTTGCTCATGTTGGTCACTTTATTTCAGTCAAGGTCACTTTAAATCACTCATACTGCAAACTGTAAAGCTGCTACGTTTGTCATTTTAAACCACTTCAAAGTCACTTTAAATCTCAATTGTAAATGGTAAATTTTAGACTGTTACTAAACCATTTTTTCCTTCAAAGTGTATATTTACTCCCCTTACCTCAGTCTCAAAGAGTATATATATTTATTCTTACTCTTCTTATATTTATTGTTGTTCTTTTGCACTGAATGGAACTGGAGCCTCGTCGTCTCGTCTCTCTAATTACTGAACTGTATATAGCAGAGATGACAATAAAGTTTACTTTGAATTTTAACGTGACTTTGAGCTGAGAAATTTGTGCTTGGTGGTGTTGATGAAACTGCAGGTGAGCCCTTTTCAAGCTCAAGAGCTCTGATATCAGTCGGTATAGCTCCATCTATCACTGCCACCATCCTCCTCTGCTTGTCCATCACTACAATGTTCAGTTGGTTAGCCATCACCAGTGTGTCACAATACCACAAGCACAATGCTGACTAATAAACTGGTGCTGAGGCCAGGAATGGAAACGTGCTTGGCTTTCATAGTCCTACAAATACCAACACAGGTGTAAAATGCCTGAAGGCTGCGTGTGCTGCCGTCATGAGAAACACTGTTCACAGTCAGAGGGTGGCCCGCCACATCTGGCCCGCGGGCAACCTGTGGATGCTTCATCACAATTATGTAGAGGATACCAGAAGATCCAGACATGCAACAGCAGATGCAGCAGAACAGAAGACCCCCTCAAGTACTGGGGAGTGCACAAAACTGTGTATCCTGTTTCAGTTCCTGGTGACGTGAACGTGGTGACCAACTTCTTCTGTTCCTAGTTAAAGGGTTTTCTCAAAGACCAGGGAAGTAGTCTCAAAAAAGGGAACCAGTTTAACTTTATTTACTGTGGAAAACTTATTACTTCTTAATAAAAACTCTAAAAACACAAACACAATAAATATGTTGCATTAGCACACATTTCCAGTGCCCCAAGCCAAAGAAAATATCGAGTATACCAAACAGAGAAATAAAAAGAAAGAATAAAGGCCAACTCATTAATGACACCTGCTGCCTCAATGTATGATGTAAAACCATCTGCCCCATGCAGTATGTAGTTCACTATCAGTGACAAATCCACGTCACAGGGTTTTTGTTTTATTGTATTATTTTATAGATAAAATTTGATGTGTTTATTATGTTTGTATTATGTCATACAACAACAAAGACCTATAAAATCGAGTCAGGTTGCCAGGATATTTGGGTAATTCTCACAACATTAGTGACAATTTTGTAGGTGTGAGGCTTTATTTGGCTGTGCAACAAACGCTGTTGCCAGTAGATGTCAGCCATGAGTGAAGTGAATGAATAGAATAGAATAGAATAGAATAGAATAGAATAGCCCTTTATTGTCATTGTACATGTACAATGAAATTTTGAGTGCTCCACACCAACTGTGCAGAAATAATAAGCAGGAGAAATATATGCAGGCAGGAGGAAGGCACACATTAGAAGAACAGGTTGGAAGTAGTGCATAGGACTTGAGTGGAGTCTGTCTTTGAGTGGCCTGAGTGATGATGGTTTCTCTGAAACACACAGACAGGAAAACGGGGAATCAGGAGTGGAGTCAAGAAAACAAAACACAACACACGGACACAACGGGCAGGTCGACCGGCGAGGACTGCCAGACCATGACAGTGCCTCATATTCATCATGGAGTCGGAAGGGAGAGAGGATGCTCTGCCTATTCCTGATAAAAATTAAATGTTATGTTTTTATTTTACTAGTTCATAAACAATTCTGCCCCCAGGTCCAAAACTTACATAAAAATACACTATAGACATACGTTATAATATATCTAAATGTACCTGCCCACTGGTTAATTACAAAAGCACGAGGAAGCAGAGACCTCGTCGCACAAGCACACTCCCAACCTATTATGAGAGTGTGCACGTTATTATATATAAAAGGTTTTTTTTGTTATTTTTACGAATGTCAAGAAGTCAAAGGAGACCACAGCATGGCACATGTTTAAACAAAAAGGTTTATGCATTAAAATTATTTTTTAATCAAACAGACATAACATACATATTCAAAGCACCACAACAATAGCCCGGTATCACACAATTACATGATCTTAAACTGAAGCTGTCAAATCATAATGAAGCAGTTTAATTCAAGCTGCTCTTCATATTTTTGCCCAGCAGATGTCACCAAAGAGACTGTGTTAAAAGTAGAGTAATGAACCTTTTTCAATTATGGAAGCCTGTTTCCGCCACTAAAAAAAAAAAAAAAGGATCCATAACTCAAAATTTCGAGTTATTTTCTCGAAATTTCGACATATTAACTCGAAATTTCGATTTATTAACTCAAAATTTTGAGAAAAGCAACTCGAAATTTCGAGTTAGCGCTGCCAATCAGTAATCTACGTGAATGACGTCATTTCCTTGTTACCCAGAAGCTGAAGCCCTCAGCTACAAATGCTACAGCTAAGCTACCGGTATTACATCCAGTCGTGAATGCACAGATTGCTGAGAGTTTTCAGCCTGGCTTCACAAATGATGAAATCCCTGTGTTATTATCTGAATCACATGGTGTTACTATCAGCAAACGTACTCGCGAAAGCGCCAATTTGTTGGGATCCATTTTTGAGTGCGCGTTCCTCTGCGCCATATGCTTTCGGGTAACGAGAAAGCGACCTCATTCACGTATATTTTTGATTGGCAGAGCTAACTTGAAATTTTGAGAAAAGTAACTCGAAATTTCGAGTTACTTTTCTCGAAATTTCGAGTTAATAAGTCGAAATTTCGAGAAAATAACTCGAAATTTCGAGTTATGGATACTAGCTGTTTTGTTTTTATTTAGTGGCGGAAACGGGCTTCCATATTCAATACAAGCTTCAATGCTTGAGAAAAACTTAATTTGGCCATCACTACTGAAAGCTGTTCAAAAGGACCTAAGAACAACTGAAACAAAAACCAAAGGCTTGGTTGACGGCCATTCTTCTTACAGGGTCACCTTGAACAATCCCTCACCTGCATCAACCCAGGTGTATAAAGCTTAAGCTCCTCCCCAGAATAAACTGTGTGTCACAGCCGCACGGCCATGACAAAAAACCCAGACATGAATAGGAAGGTTTCCAGACTACTTTATTTATTAATAAATAAAACAGAAGAAAACCTACAGTCAAAAAACACAAACTGAGGTGTGTGTAGTCAGTACCATCAGCAGAGTGAGGGAGTGCAAGGGTGGGACAATGGCGCATGTAATGGTGTTAAAAGCCAAACCAAACGCCTGGTGGCATTTGGTTTGGCTTTCCCCGAAGGAAAAGGAGCCAAACACAGCTATTTAAGGCTTTTTGTGGAGCCTTGGCTCACTGGCCCAGGTGTTGCCAGTGTCACTGATTGTGAACGCAAACTCCGCCTCTCCAACGCCTGCAAACAAGACACACATAAGCCAAAAGGGTCGTCACATATGCAAGCAGTTATTAGTTACGTTACATATCAAATACTTTTGCACACTAGCATCTATTTACCCCTTCTGAGGCTTTTACACAAAAACACCAATACACAATTTTGTTTACACGATTCAAGAGACAATTTAAAAAACTCTGATAAACTTCGTTGTTTTTTCCCCTCTTTCTTCCATAATTGGTAAGCTCCAAATTTGCCACTTCCTGTTTGACTCTTTGCAATAAGTGGAATGAGTCCTTGATCAGTGATCAAAGCCCACTGATCAATAACCATGAGTATCATTCACAGAGAGTTGGGGAATGGCTGCAATCACAGTATTGTAAGACGGTGACAGATGTACCCTTAGGCCCCCTCCTCAACTCAGAGATGGTCTTTCCCTTTTCACGTAAACGGAGAAACCAGTGAGTGAACAGAAGCGGACAGTTCTTTGGTAGCTAGCTCGTCTTGGATTTACACTACTTGCTTAGCCCATTGTGCAAAAAGCTCTGCAGTTGGTTTCTTTCTCCAAACTAGCGTCTTCCCACCAAAATCCAAAAATCAACAGCAAAGTCAGCAACAGTCCTTCCTGAAGTAAATCACTACTAGAGTCCTTAGCGAAAACACTTTTACTGTTAAGGCTCGACGTGGGGGACTCAAGCGCAAGACTCCAGAATCAGCTGTACACAAGAATTTATTCACAGAATCCACCAGGTGTATATACAGGAAGTGCAGAGTAGTGCTATATACAAAGTGAGGGACGGGGCTCCAGGGAAAGGGGTAGTCAGTCGTTCTCCTATTCTCCATACACACGACCGCAGTTCCACTCGACACACTGATTCACACAGGGAAGGTATCCAGGAGGTCTGTAGACGAGGAAACGAGAATTAATTACAACGTTCACAATAGACTCTTGACTTAAGTGAGCTGTAGCTTTGACTCTCACTGACGCGTGGTAGACAACGATCCAGCGAAGACCAGCACACTCCTCCTGGCTTAAATGCTGATCGCCTTGATGGGCATCAGGTGTGTTCCCCTTCCGTGGGCGTGGGCCGAGGACGTGAACCCACAATGAGTTCCGCCCCAGCGACAGAGAGGAGGATATGGCGTTATTTTTGTGCCACTATTCTGAGCGCACGTAAAAAAAAATATTTGCAGGTGCAAGTGTTGCATTTTGAGGAGAAATTTATTTTGAGCAAAGAAAAGCTAAATTTGAGTGAACAAAATTCATTGCTGCGTGCAAAACATGTATTTTAAAAAAAATTTAATTTTTTTTTAGTAAAATCCATACAATGAAGAATGTTTAAGAATTCTTTTGCTGCAGGGTCAGAAGGATTATCTATGTGCAGGTTAAAGTCACCGGTTAAAATTATCATGTTATATTTTGAGTGTATGTTTGTTAAAAACTCTGAGAATTCCTTGATAAAAGCAGCGCTGTCTTTAGGTGGTCTGTAAAGTGTGACAGATAAAACTGGAGGGCTGCTAAAAACAATAGCATGGAATTCAAAAGAGGTAAAATGATCAAATAAAATGTGTTTGGTGGTGAGTGTGTTGTTGGTTAAAGATGCAGTCCCACCACCTCTCTCACCACTTCTAATAGAAAAAGAGAAATTTAAATTTGGTGGGGAGGCCTCAGTGAGAACAACTGGTGCATCCGAACCCAGCCATGTTTCAGTTAAAAATAAACAGTCAAGTTTATTATCTAAAATTAAATCATTAATAATAAAAGACTTGTTCAACAGAGAGCGGACATTTAGAAGTGCCATACTGATTGAGACTGGTGGATATTATTCTGTTGCTCTCTGTTTGTGATTATGACGGGTATTGTCTGTGAAGGTTCTCAGTCATCCAGGTCATTGTAGTCAAAGGAGCTTGCAAAGAAAAGCGTCTGGACTAACTGACTGTGGGAGAGAGAGGTCCGAGTCCAGAGTTTTGTGTATTACTGTTAAAAGTGGAACAAATATAGGAGCTGGGACCAGGGGGACATCAGTCAGTGGCGGACAGATCAGCAGGTAATGTGGTTTGGGGTAATGACAGGGCCGTGTGCAGGAGTGCTGTACGCCAAATGCCAAATTGGCGGACAGCAAACAGCGTCCCCAGGCTAGGGATGGGTATCATTTAGGTTTTATCCGATACCAGTACCAAACCGGTACTTTTGAAACGGTCCCGGTGCTTAAACGGTGCTCGAACCGGTGCTTAAAGAACGGAGAACACAGACTTTGTCCAAAAACCTCTCATGTTCAGCTGTTTTTTTGTAAAAAGATAACAATGTTAGCCTTTTTGGCCAGGGTGAAGGGAGCATCTGCCATCAAACAAGAAGACAGCCGCATGTAACTACGACGGTGTTTGCTAGTTCACCTCACATGCATTAATGTAATAACGTGGTTAGCCTACTCAACGTAAATTACACACGAACAACATTAAGCTACTCACGCAGAGAAGAACGGCTGCTGCTGCATCATCATCCTCATCATTTCTGCTACACTGGCAGGGCTAGGGGCCAGGACTCTCCTCTTCGGGTTCTTGGGGGATGTTGCTAACTCCGGGTCCGATAACAGGCACCACACCTGCAGTAGATGTGCACCGTGTGAGGTCTCGCAGCAAGCTATCAAACACGGTGCATTTCTCTGCTTTTAACAAATTGCTATGCGTCACCAGGTGTTTCATCAGATTCGAGGAGTTACCTCCTTTGCACAGTATCACCTTAAAGCACTTGTTGCAGGCTGAAACGGCCTATCCCTCTGCCGCAGGTGGGGGTGGTCCCGGAGATAAAAGCACTCACCTGCAACTGACCAAGGAGGCTGAAGAGTTGGAGGAAGTCCAGCTTCAGCAGCTCAGATTGCTGTTTGGGGATGTCATTGGTGCCGATGTGGATGATGAGCCGGTTGGCCTGTGGGTGGGACGCCAGGATGTTGGGAATTCTGTCCACTATGTCAACAACGGTGGCTCCTGGGAACATCAGCGTGAGCGCCCCCCTCATCCGCACGTTCCTGACGATGGAATCCCCAAGGACCAGCGTGGAGAGAGGAGGTGCCACCGGGGGCTGCTGGCCATCTGAGACGCCCGCACCGTGGCACCGGGGGTGTTCAAATGGAGATGCACCAGCCGGACCGCGTGAGTGACTCCCAGGTAGCAGCGCCGTGGGTCTTCTTCTCCGAGGAGCCGGGGTAAAGCACAGCTCTCCGCGGTGAGTTTGCACCACAGCGTCGGGCTGCCCGCCGCGGCTCCGGGGGCGTAGTGGTGGAGATGGCGCAGACCTCAGCGACACAGCGGGATGGCGAGGGCTAGCGGCCAGAGGAGGAAAGTCCACAGGATCCAGGACATTGAATTTATTCTCCAGTACTACCGCACCGGAGGGGTGAGGGTGCAAGAGACGGATCCTCCTGGCCCCTCTGCTGCCACCGCGCGTCTGAACCACGGTCCATGGCGCTGGTTGGAGTGGAGTGGAGCTGACCAGAGCCTTGGGTCTGGCCCCGAGTTGAAACCAGCAGTTCTCGTCCGTGGCAGAAACACCAGCGACGCAAGTTGAGAGCCTGGGTTGACTGTTGGCGGGATCTTGGGACACAGCAGCTGGGTGGTGCACTGTGTCGGCTAGCTCAGCGCTAGTAGCGGTGGTTTGAGCTTTGCCAAGGAGGATCGTGTCAAGTTCGCGTTCAGCCCCCTGGATTTGGTATAGCGTGGATATCCTTTGTTCCAGCTCGATCACTTTTTGGCTCAGGTTGATGCAGCTTTCACAACTGGATGTTGAGGTAAGTGGTACCATTCCGAAATCTCGTACCGGCGACAGCGTCAAAAACAAAAACAAAAACTGCCACTTTAGCTTACGTCAGCTAGTTGTGGCAGTTGCTAGCATGCGTGCATGCAGTCAGGACGCTCCGACACATGGACCCTGCTAGACCCCTGAAGGTGTGCTGTGGTATCACATCCGCTGAAGAAACCAGCAGATGTTGTGCTAAACAACAGCAGCATGTTCAAGCTTGATCAGCTGTTGTTGGAATTGATTTAATATTAATTTCTAGTATCAGCTGATGTTTGCTGGAGCCACAGCTGTAAAAGCTGCTGGTCATGATATCGGTTTGGAAACATGAAGGTGATACAAATCATACCAACAAGACAGTGTACATCACTGTCACAGCAGCGTTTGTTTTAGTTCAAAGGCTTTATTGTTTTTCCTGTAATACCTGGTGGTGTAGTCGGTGATTTTTTTGTCAGTTCAGCCTTATATATTATGTTTAACCCGAGTGACCACCCGGTCAGCTGGTGGGTAACAGGCATCTCCGAAAACGTCAGAGCACTTTTGCAAATATGTGATGTCTTGATGAATCGAGCAGATATTTGAAGTTTACACAAGTTTACACATGAAAATATCTTAAAGTTTATTTTGTGACCCAGAAAGAGAAATATTTCAAACTCCGCCACTCTGTGTTCCTCGCCACTGCCTCGTTTGAGTTTTGGATGAAATGGATTCTGGGATATTGCATTTCGTCATTTTGAGCTGATTGGAGACCAAAACAGCCAATCAGATTTTTTTGCATCCAAGTCTGTGATTGGCTGGTTTTGTGGCACAAATATAACGGTGTAGAGAAAGAGTTGAGCGCGCACGGGCAGAAACGTTGAGAGCGCAAATGCAAAAACTGAGCGAGAGGGGCTGCTGTTGTGTGTGTGTGTGTGTGTGTGTGTGTGTGTGTGTGTGTGTGTGTGTGTGTGTGTGTGTGTGTGTGTGTGTGGATAATAGCAAACACTAAAATACATTTATTCTCTCTCATTTCCAAAAGTCTTCTGAGTGAGTTCACTCCCCATTTTTTTCTCTCTTTCACAATGTCAGTCTTTGATTACTGTTTTCAAATAATATTTGTGTTTCTTTTTTTTTATCACTCCTGTAAATATATAAATCCCCAAACGATCTCATGGTATAAGCCCCTTCCGCACCTGGAAGCCTCGGGCGCTTTCAGGTGCAAGACTAGTGGGGTCGAAACCTCAGAAATGCTCCATCTCTTTAAGAAGACACACAAAGATACCATATACACATATGAATAAAACACACTTGAATGTAATTGTTTAAAGTCCAGCATCATATTAAATAAATCATGTTTCTCTTCGAGGTCCTGTGAGGACCACAAGTGAAGGTCCTGGCTTTCATAAGACAGGGTAATGCACTAGGTGTGGGACGCTCCATACTGACGTTTCAATACTGTGTTGAGCTTCCAAAGTGCAGATGTTTCGAAACACTGCTGTGAACTGTGAATCAAACACCCACGTCACATGACCATGGCTAACTCGAGGTTTTGGTGCGCTTCACTCATTTTCGACATCCTGCTGCTTCTAGGCATTGCAGAGTGCCAGGATTCCCCTTTTCTATGAACCGAAATGTTTTGTAATTACTGAATGCATGTTTTTGATACCATCTCTTCTATTTATTGCACCTGCATGCATAAAAGCCTCAGTACAAAATTAAAGCACGATCATTACCTTTTCCTTGTGTTATTTCTCATTGTGTTTTAATCACAATTGAAAACAATAATGTTAGGGTGTAAACCAACACCAAAGAAGAGGTGAGGTGGTTCTTGGGGCTGGCGGGCTATTATCACCAGTTCAGCTTTGCCACGCTGACCAGCCTGGCAAAGATAAGTATAGTGGGAACCCTAAGATCAGTAATGGAGGTGAAGCATGGAGAAAAGTGCCTGTGATCAGCTGACCTGTGCTGATATTCTTTCTGGATTTTGCCACACAGCATTCAGCAATACATAAATGAGTCATCACGACTGCTAGACATGTGGAAATCACTGAGTTAATCTAATCAACAAAACTTTAACTTGATGTCTGCTACTATTGATGTAACCCAACCTTGACCATGAACGTCATAACTGCTCTGTAGCAATTCAGCTTCAAACTGCAAACTAACCAGTGGAGCCTGCACTAAACTGTTTAGGAGGTTCATGCAACCTTTGAATAAGACATCAATTTGTTTTGGAAGGATGTTTCCCCACATGAAAAGAGAACTTCAGCAGCTACGTATAGATCCAATGTCTGTTTAAAAACCTCTAAAATTAATAGGGACATTACATGTGAGCTTTTGTTTTCAATTGGTACTGAAGGAAAAGCAGGGAGGTGCCTTAATTAGAAGTTTTGTGCAGATATTTACATGATGCTACATGTGTACAGATGTGTTTTGTGACCAAATGATGTAGATCTGTCTTTTATTGTTTCACATGGATAAAAATCCACTAAACAAATAACTGTCCTCGATACGTTAAGAAGGAAATGCAACAATGATGCAGTAGAATTTAGAGATTCACTCTAACATGTATCCTGTCAAGTGAAAGCCTCGATACTAGCTCAACGTTACCCATGAAAGGGTCAGCTTGGAGCTAGCAATGCACTGTTTTAATGACATGGCAATCTTTTCATTTTGTAAAATAGTAAACAGCATGCAGAGCACTTAAAAGATGTTCTTCCTCACACACTCACTTGGTTGAAGCAGCATTTTCCACTGTAAAAACACAGAGACTTTGGTAAACCAGTAATAACATGAATTCATTACATTAAAACTGTCACTGGTGACTGCCTATAGCCAGCTTTACTAGTGTCTGTTTAGCATGACTTGTCTTTCATACCTGGTTCGGTCCAGCCATGCTTTAGATGTGGTTTAAACAAGTGTTTAACTGACAATTTCTATTTACATATTGATGTTTAAATCCATAGGCGTCTATATTTCTAATGTGTTCAGTGACACATGTATTAGCTGCCATACTCGTGTAAAGAAGTTCTTTCATGCTACACCAACTGGTTAAATGTCTGTTTATTATGAGAGATAAGAAACGTGCTGATTCTTGTTCCTCTCTATGGTGCAAATGAAAAGGCTTTGAGACTGACATAACTTTAACAGGCTGATGGGGTATGTCATGCTGCCAGGTGGGCAGGCAAGGCTGAAATACTAGTTTGTGAATGTGATACATGGAGAAAGCAGTGACATGGGAGTTTCAAATGTGTCTACTAAAAATCTTGAATGAGTTTGAATCTCAGTGACCTCAAGGTCAGAAGTTGAGTTTTCTGAAACTCTTGTGATCATTTACAGGGATCTGATCAGCAGAAGGCATCCCAGGTGTGTTTATGTTGCAAATCTAGATCAGCTCTTACTGTTTATAGTTCTCTGTAATCACACAGGCATGGGCATACACATGGACACCCCTGAACTATAGTAATCATAGCCAAAAATCAGATTACTTGTAAAAGTTAAACTGGAACAAAAATGGATGAACAATGTGGTGAAAGGGTGTAAAATGACCGAGGCGGACACACACTAGGTGGCACACACGTTTCAGAAACTGCTGCTGGTTCTTGTTGTATAAGCTGGTTAGGAGCCTGAGCCCTTGGGCTACAACCAAGCCAGAAAATATGAGTCATCCCATGAAAGACCTCCCACCTGCCTTAAAAAAGCTCAGTCTAATATAGCTACAGGCGTAACTGAAGTACATAATCAGCAGCAAACATACGAACTGTAATATTTATATCGGCTGATGTGAATTTTGTGGAAATCACTGAAAGATTTTAGGCTCCGTTTGCTGTTCTTGTATCTTTCCCTGCGTCTCACGCACAACGCCCTCTCAGAGGCTGCCACACCCAGTCTGTGCTTCACAGGCAAAGTTGACTCATGAAGTGTAAGAAGACACCAGCGGAGTGTTTCTGAGTCCACAAATACCCGGCGCCGAACCACGCACACCACGGCTAAAGAAGAGCCAACATGGAGCTTTGTTTGAGGATTGCGGTGCTGCTTTTCCTGGTTACTGGAACATTAACACAAGGTAAAAGCACAGCTGCCATTATTATCGTGTGTAACTGCTTTTTAAGGTCATGCGAGACGATTATAGCGAATTAAAAAGTTGTTTGGCCACTTGCCAAAAACAAACAAACAAGCAAATAAACAAAGAAGCACTTCTTTGAAAAGCTGGGTATTATTTCGTAGTAATAACGTCTGCTCTTTTGCACATGCGGACGATATGGTCCACACGCGTAAAATAAGACAAATGTTGTTTGTAATAACGTGTAACTTTTGAGGACTGTGGTTCAATGCACACAAAAACACGAAGCAACCTGAGCACACGCTGAACTGTTTTCCAAACGCCTCGATCCAAACCGGGATACTGATCCTTTATTCACAATTTATTTAGTTCAGCTCACGAATCCGAACATTGTCTCTGTTAACAACGTTCCTGTGCGCACAAACGTCTGAAACTGCGCGTAACACGTCTCTCAAAACTTGACTGCGTGTGCGCCAATCGCTGATCACGTCATGCCCATATGGGGTTTTGAAGCAAATTTAATGTTGCCAGCTTCGCACAGATCTATCGCTGCGTTCAATTCCCAGTGTAAAACTGGGAGATCTGGGCTTCCTGTGTGGGGTTTTTGTGTGCTTTTTCAAATAAAGTGGACGTTTCTTTCGCTAAACAAACTCATAACCCGTTTATTAGAAAACATAGATGTATCAGTTACAGACACTACACAGTAGCCGCCGAAATGTTCGAGTTATTGATTGAAGGATGTTCCTCCCAGAGCGCAATGATGTCATTAAAGAGTTTAGGCTTGAAGCTCATATCATACGCATTTGCAACCTATTCCATACTCGAGACAAAATTGTTTGTTTTTTGGAATAATTACATTAACACTACATTTCATATAATGTTGAAAAATGTTTATTACATGTTTGTTACAGTATCCTTTGTGTGGTCCTCTGGTCTTTTTGTTCTTTGGGTCAAACACATGATAGCTGATTCCTCTGAGGTTTCCAGGATTATTTCCTTTTTGGGAATACACCAAATTCCAGAAGTGGAAGCAATTTGTCACACGACTGGTACGAGTTTAGAGCGAAAAGATGCTGCTCGTCAGGATCAAGCAAACAGTTTTATTTTCATTCATTTACAAATGAAGGTTGGGGTGCCTGTAGAAAAGATTGTGAGTGCGACGTTAACATGTTAACGTGTGAGTGGGCCTGACGTGGCTGGATATCTGTTTGGACTAATGTGAGAAGATCCAAATCAACCAAGCTGATCTTCTCCTCGGTTCAAACACTAGTGTCCAAGTCCCTGTTCACTTTACATTACATTTATTTGACCTCTTGGAAATCCAGTTCATGTTTTGGAGACTGGCAAATAACCACAACGATAATTCAATTCAATTTTATTTGTACAGCACCAAATCACAACAACAGTCACCTCAGGTGCTTTATATTGTAAGGTAGAGTCTACAATAATACATACAGAGAAAAACCCAACCCAGTGGGAAGGAAAAACTCCCTTTTAACAGGAAGAAACCTCCAGCAGAACCAGGCTCAGGGAGGGGCGGGGCCATCTGCTGTGATTGGTTGGGGTGAGAGAAGGAAGACAGGATAGAGACATGCTGTGGAAGAGAGACAGAGGTTAATAACAATAAACACATCACACTAAATTACAGACATTAAAGACACTAACAACAAGAAAGTGCTCAGTAACAACTCCAAAAATCACATACAAGTAACACACATATCATATCACATCATATTATACATCTCCAGGATTTGTTCAAGTTATACTCCAAGGTATAAACTTTTTCCACGGGAAAACGTCATGGGGACAAAAATCCATCCATTCATTTTCTGCCTCTTATCTAGGTTTGGGTTGAGATGTCCTGCCTGCATCCTGTTTGGGGGCATTACTAAGCTAGCTGACAGATATCAGTCCAGCCTTTGTGAGTGTCAGCTACATTTAAAGTTTGCACGCCATTTGCACGTCTTCCTCTGTCATACTTCCTGTATGAAGCTCAAACAGAGCTGGTACGGCAAACCACAGGCATTTTTTCTAAAGTAGATGGCACGCACAGTAGTTTAGTAACTGAGGTTTTCTGCTTCACCCACAGCTCGTCACGATACTTTGCATAAATCTTAAATTATAACTGTAACCCAGGAAACATGCCGAAACACCCACACTGGCGTGCTCACCGTGGGGCCATACGCGCATGTTTGCTGGGAAATTGATATTTGGAGAAAAGAATTAAAACACATTCCAAACTGCAGAACTCCCAGGATGGACCTTTGAGCCATCGTCTTACATCACCTGTCATAGGTCATGTAACCATGAGCAACACTGAATCAGAGCCACAAAGAGCTGATCAATAATCTACATGTAATACATATTGTCCTGGCATGAGTCAGAAAAGGCCGTAGGTTTGTGGTGCTGTTTGCATATGTGCGTTGCGTTTTGTCTGTCTGTAAACACGATACCTTCAAAGCTGTTGACTGAATTCTGGGGGGGATTAGAGTGGGCTCATGTCCACTCAAATGTTGCTTACATCCACCAAGGTTGAAACAGACTGAAGAAAATAGACTGAAAAACTCAACTTGACCCCAAAATGTGTCAGATCTTTAACGACAGAACTGTGAAGAGAGGGAACGTTGTACGTTCAGTTGTCTTGTATTCAGCACAACAACAACAGTCGCCTCAAGGTGTTTTATATTGTAAGGTAGACCCTACAATAATACACACAACAATCAAATGAAGAAACCTCCCTTCGCACAGATCTACAAATATAGGCTGCGTATATATTACATAATAAGCCAAACAATTAAACAACAAACTCCCAGCACGGATAAAATAATTGTAGGAAGACACCAGAGAATTAAACTAAACTGAAACAAAATCTGAAAGCTTCTGTTGTCCATCACCTGCTGCTGTAGAACATTTGTCATGCTACACTCATCTGATCACAAACTATATTTAAAAAGTGCAAAGCAGATAAAAGGAATATGCAAAAACTAGTTCGACTCCATTAAAAGTCAGTACTGGCCAGAGAGCGAGCTGCCTTAGTGCAGCTTTGTGCTTCTGGATTCTCGTTTCTTGTTTTTCTGTTCACTGCTGCATTCATGTGGTTCAAAGTGCGTCCTGGTTGTGCTTTATAACCACAATTTAACCAAAAGGCACACGAGCCCTCTAAGACTGTCTGCAGAGCTGCTGCTCTGAGGCAAACCTGTGTGTGTCTGTGGGCGCGTACAGTACAAGATCAACGGGCCCAGCAACTGCTGGATTTCTGCACTTGTTCAGGCAAAGTGCGGCTCACACCTCCTACTTTCAGTTGTGACTCGTGCTTCTTACAGCTTCTTGATGTGTCAGTCAGCGCTGCCTTAGCAACCAGCAAATACACTGTATGACTGTATCCAACACGCAAAGGGCACAGTGAGCTGTGGGCCCGGCACATCTGGCATGTGACTAGTGTGGACTGTAGGGTTGTGACGATACTGAGTGCTGCTTTCAATAGCACAGGGAACATTCTGACTCCATTCTGCAATAAAAACATGAATAGGTAAAAAAATTCAATTTGTTAATTTCAGCCAGTTTTCCCAGTTCTAAGTTCGACTTAGTGAAACTGGTATTTAAGATTGGTTTTACAAAGTACAGATCGTGAAGGTATTTAAAATATGTTAATAAACAAAGGCTACAAATAAACAACACAATGCCAAACATCTTAATAATTCAGTGATGGTGTCGTAGAAAAACATTATAGAAATGTAAAACTATGGCGTTCAGCGGGAAATAAAAACAGCAGTCGCTGTGAAACATGAACCTCACAGCTGCCTGCAGCTAAATCAGAAAAAGATTTGAGTAGATTATTGTTGTACACATCTACCTGCCACCTTCCACACTGTGCATGAAACCATCTAATGTGACGTCACCATTCTGGACATGTTCGCTCTGCCGGTACTCCCAGTACTCCCAGTACTCCCAGTCTTCCATTCATGACCCAGGTCACTCACAGCTTCCCACCATGGGCCCACACGGGCATGTTTGTGTCTGCTAATTAAAGACTCAGAGGAAATCAGACATGCTGACAAAGCTGGATATAAACATATATAGATATAAATATAAAGGGTATTTATGTGAAGTGTGATGTAGTGTGACAGTGTTACCCTCCTGTGGTTACAGTCAACAGTCTCCACTATTAAACTGTAATGCTCTTCCTCATGTCTTCTTCATACAGAATTCAACCTGGGGGATGCGCTGGATGGAATAAGTGAGTGACCGTCACATCGGGCACTTTTCCTAGCATTGGTTTTTTAAAGGTTTCATTCACTCGTTTCTTTCTGTTTCTTTAGAACCGACACCCCAAAAGCCCAAAGAGAAGCCAAAGGCACCAGAGCAGCCCAAAAAGGATGGTTTGTAGTATTTCATGTGTTACGACAGAGCTTTGAAGCACGCCATCAGTGGCCTTTTGTTTACAGTGATGTACATTACACATATGATTCCCCATCTGTGTTAGTCTGTCCCATTGTCTTGAACACAATATGTCAGTGCTCAGTAATGACACATGTATATATGTATATATATGACATTACAGGTGTATTCATTGTAACACATCGTCTGTGTGAATCAAACTCGATGAATCAAACTTGGATGTTTTTCATGCTCTTCTTTGTGGTTTTGGCAGTCATTCGTGCCAACCTTTAAATTTCCCAGAAACTGCTTCATAATAAGAATGTAAGACTGTGAAAGCAAAAATAAAACGGTATAAATATAGATTTAAACATACGTCCTAGTTGATATGCTGCACAGCTTCCTGTTTTGAAGCCACACACGTGGACGAGCTAACAGACTAATTCCATGTGTTTCTCCTTCAGGTGAGCTAGACCTTTTGGATGCATTTGGACCAGGTAGACACGCTGACGTCTTATTTTACTGATTTTCTTCTGCTGAGTGTCAGAATTTGTTCTGCGTAATATATTTGTCCTTTTTTAATCTCATGTCTGATTTTTACTGCTACAAATGCAAAACTGTTAAGAATAAATGATAAAATAGCTCATCGTTAGCCATGCTTGGACTGTCCACCAAATGCGCTGTTTTTGTTTAAATAAATCTTTTTTCCACAGACGAGCCACAGCCGGAAAAACCCAAGAAACCAAGTCCTGGAGACTCTGGTGGGTCTGAGTGCTGACAGCCTTCATACATCCTGTGCTTTTGTATCATTTGTGATGCAGGGACATTGACGCTAAGATGGATTTTACATGTTTGTTTTGTGTGTGAGTGTATTTGAAGGTAAATGAATCATCACTTACAGTGTTTGAAGTATTTTCTTTTTTATGTCACAGATTCCAATGGATTCAATCTGGAAGACGCTGTCAGTCCAGGTAAAGACATGGATCATTCCCATCAGTCACTCCAGTTTTGTTAGTAGTAGTAATGGTGAGTACTGGGAAGCGTTTCCTTTACGCCTCAACAAGGGTGAGAGAGTGTGGAGCCGCCTGCTTTGAGCTGTCAGCTGTAGATTCAGTCATTAATGTTGAGTCTGGCTGATTGACTTCTGTGTGTGTGGCTCAATGCTAACATGGTGCTATCTGCACAGAGCATGGTAGACGTATAGCACTGCTACTGTGCTCACAGGTGGGCCTTTGCCCACATAGACTTTAATCCATCTGCTTTGTTTATCGTATATATTATTATTGGTTCCCATGATGCATTTGTATTTACAGGACCTACCACTAAACCTGACAAACCTGCTGTCAACCCACCAAAGGGTGGAGGAGGTAAGCCTCTGTTTCATAAGCTGCTGTCAGTGGCAGGTTGTTGGTTCGACACTGATTTATGGATGAGATTCCAGTTTAGCAGCTCTGACCTGAGGCTCTTTCTCTTTGCTTCCCTGTCAGTTCTTCAGTGCACATCATGAAGGCAAATAAACATAATAATTGAGGCATTTTGAGGTTGCTGTTTTTGGTCAAGTATAATCACGTGACCTTACATATGCTTTTCCTGTCACAACCATGAACGGAAATAAATGAACATTTACCTTTTTAAGATATGACAATGACTGAATTCATCAAGAAAACCAACATTTGTGTTCACTGATCATCAAGCAGTGTATTTGTGGCAGATTTTCAGTCTCAGCAGATGTTGTTAAAGTGTGGAAACAGCTGTAGCAGTACAGAGCTGGCCTGTGGAAGTCTTGGTGTTCTGATGTGACGGCATAATTGGTTGTTTATGCCTCATCATTTTTTCAGGTGGTGGAAATTTTGATGATTTGGACTTGTTTCATGTAAGCGATGGAGACTACAAGCCTGATGGAGGCCGCTCAGGAGGTACGATAACGGTTATTTTATGATGTTATTTCTATCGCTTTTTATGCCTCTGTTTTGGCTCCAGTGTAACCCTAAATCACAGGTGTCCAACTCCAGGCCTCCAGTGTCCTGCAGGTTTTAGATGTGACCTTGACCCAGCACAGCTGGTTTAAATGACTAAATGACCTCCTCAACATGTCTTGAAGGTCTCCAGAGGCCTGGGAATGATTTGATTCAGGTGTGTTGACCCAGGGTGAGGAGTTGGACACCCCTGGGATAAATACATCAGGATGTTACTCGTTGTGATTCCAGCTGTATACTGCTGGTGTTTGCAGCTGTAGACCTTTGATTATATAAATGACAGACGGCACTATAATACGGTCGAAATCTGCACTGTAGCTGATAAGTGTTTTTTTACTGCTGTCATGCAGTTTGTTTCCCATTTGTGAGTCAGATAGAAAATTCAGTGGTTCCAGTTTGTGTTTAGGAAACATTTTGGAGTTTGTGCACTACTTCCTTTCTGTTGTTGTGTTTTGTTGCCCTTCACTACCGCGGACTCTGCCCAGCTGCTATAATGCTCTCATGTGTCACTGGAAGACAACAACACATTGATATAATGTCACGGTAATGTTGACGCCCTGTGGCTTCTCCAACACTGTTTCATTATTTATCCTTGATGTTGTCTCGAGGGAACTAAAATTACTTAAAGACAAAAGAGACAGTTTCATATGCAAACAGAAGCAACTATCTTTTTATTTTTAGTCTTTATTGCAGTAGATTTTTTTGGCCGTCTTTATCATTGAGGTTAATGCATTTTGGCCCCTTATTTGTTATTTAATGAGTTTACTGCACATCTGTTTAACCCTTCCATGCATGAATTTTGACAGCCTCACTCTGGATGTTTTTCTTAAGTGTTTTTATTCATCTTTAGGCTTGAAAAAAGATTTTTGAACTTCATTTTTTAAACGTGTACTTTTCAAAGAGTTTTTTACATCCACGTAGACAACAGGCACACGAATAAATAATATACACTGTGTAAAAACTATAAAATAACTCAAATATTTTTGATAAAAAACATGTCAATATAACAGCATGTATATAAACTATAATAAATAGGGTTTGGAGTGACACATCAGTGTCCAGTGTAGTGGTTTATGTGCAAGTATACCATCAACACTGACAGACGTACAAGTAAACAGCCTTTGAATAGCTGCAGTGGCCACTGTGTGAAAGGTTAAAAAGCTGGGATGGAGCTTTTGGAACTGTTTTTATTGGTCACATTTGGAGGTTTGAGGATGGGATATAAAAGCATTTTCACTTTGTTGTTTTTGTTTAGACTTGAAGTGGTCACCAGAACTAGAAAGGTGCTACGTTAGGACCAGTCTGAGGTCCTCCTGTGTAGATCAATACTGAGCTGCTGATGCTGTTCTGCTGACCTTTAAATGATTGGAAGCTATTTTTTACCACCAGTTTACCAAAGGACAGATCAAAACATCTTATTGTTTATCAGAACTGCTGCAATGTTGTTTCTTCTTATCATTGAAAAAAAGGAAAATACAGAAAAACAAGTGTCGATCTTTTTGTTTTTTAATTCCAAAGTATTATCTCCTAGATAGTAGGACACAGGCCTCGAGGGCTGGTGTCCTGCAGGTTTTAGAGATCACCTGAATCACATGATCAGTTCATTCCCAGGCCTCTGGAGACCTTCGAGACATGTTGAGGAGGTCATTTAAATCAGCTGTGTTGGATCAAGGACACATCGAAAACCTGCAGGACACCGGAGGCCTGGAGTTGGACACCCTTGGTCTTGGTTTAGTGACAGCATTAAAATAATTAGTTGTATTTTGACCAAAGACAGGAAAGAGAAGTCATGACTGAGGTATGTGATGTCATGTTAATTTGCTGTGCTGAGAGTCTGAGGTCAGCTCTCTGACTGACGTCTAACCTTTCTTTCAGGTCGTGCCAAGGATCCTCAGGGTATGCAGTACTTTGGTTCATCTTGTCTCGTTTTTATTCTGCCTTACAAATATTTTGACTACATGTTTCATTTAACAAGAGTGTAATAAACAGTGTTGATTAATGTGAATCCCGTGTTCTCACAGGTGGTGCTGAACAGCCTCAAGGTGAGTCCCACGTTTGATCTTCAGTCCATGCTTTGCCTGGACGAGTGCAGAAACGCAGCACTCGATGGGCCTGTTGTACTGTACCCCCCCACACACACAGGTTTGCCTCAGAGCAGCAGCTCTGCAGACAGTCTTAGAGCACTCGTGTGCCTTTTGGTTCATCTGTGGTTATAAAGAACAACCAGGACGCACTTTGAACCACATGAATGCAGCAGTGAACAGAAAAACAAGAAACGAGAATCCAGAAGCACAAAGCTGCACTAAGGCAGCTCGCTCGTCCTCGTGTTAGCATTATCATGACATCACGTCAGTGTCACAGTATAAAGCATGTCTGTAATAAACACTGTTGATTAATGTGAATCCCGTGTTCTCACAGGTGGTGCTGGACAGCCTCAAGGTGAGTCCCACGTTTGATCTTCAGTCCATGCTTTGCTAGACCTGCACAGTGTCCAAGCAGCTTTTGTCCATTATGAGGACCGTGCTCAGTCTCCAGCACTAACAGTCTTCTTGTTTTTATGATCACGTGGAATTTGTTTAAATGTGGTGATCATATAATCATGAGCTGTAATAATAACAGTGGATCATTTGGTTGTGCAGTCGCTATAAAAAGGTTTCAGCACATGAGACCAACATTTATCTATTCGGCCTTGAAGACACGCAGCCCTTCTTCCTGTGTGTTCGTCTTCAGAATCGAAGCTCTTGAGTTGTTGTTGGTCATTTCCTGTTTCCTGTCATGGAGGAAGCACCACAGAATGCCTCTGCTTTCCTACATTAGTTTTTATCATTATGGACTTCCTGTTACGAGTTGTTTTGGAAGCTCTGCTAGCTCATTACCTTGGTGGGTAGGAGCTGGATTATGTGCTGGCTGTTTGATGGGTTGCATTTTGTTTAAGTTGCTAATGAGCCTGATTGTCTTCACACTGGCCCCCTGGTCTGGTTTCTCTGGTTAAAACCCTGCTACGATTGTGTCGTTGCAGATCCAGACTTTCTGTGGGGCCACATCCTGAAGATGTTAAACGCTAACATGCCCGAGGAATTCTATGTTTGGATGTCCAACTTAAAGCAAATCTTAACACCTCTGTTAGAGCGGGCCATGGATCTGTTACAAGCTGTGCAATGAGCTGTTGGGTCATGCGGTGGTTTACAGAAGCTGTTTTCAATATCTGATGGACTCAAAATGAGCAGACATGTTGTTTTGCTGGGTGCCAGGATTGTGGTCATTGGGATACTTTTTTTTATGTTACTTGCATTTTCTGTGTGTAATTTGTTGCTCTGCAAACAAATGTGTGCTTTGTAGTACTTTGACAGTCAGAGTGGACCACATACCAGCAGCACTTCATACTGGGAGAGTTTTTTAAAGAAGGTCTGACTGTGAATGGAGCTAAATATCACATGTTCATCCATGTGGGGATCATGACAACTGGTTTGCTTACTGGAAATCAGGTTTTTTACTGCCGTCGCTTTGTGTCGGGACACGCCTGCTTATCTCTTCCACAGTCGGCATTCTTAGGATAGCACGCATTCAAAGCCTCAGCTGACACATCCAACACGTAGAGCTGCAAACTTCCCGGGACAGACTTTCTGATGTGTGATCCGATGATGCTTCTTCTGTTTGGCACAGCTCAGCTTCTGAACTGCTCTGTGTACGACTGGAGTTTTGGTTTTTCGTACGTTTGCTTCGAGTCTTTAAGGGATTTGGATTTTATTTTGAGAAAAGTGTAACACATAATAATAAAATCATAAAAGCAGCTTGAAATGGTCAGTGTATCTGAAATATGATTCCTAAATCCACAAGAGTTGTTGTGCTGTAGGATTTAGATTTTATAATGACCTCGACTTATATCCCAGTATCATAATAACCTAACAGACACATCATGCTAAGCCCTCGGGGGTCCTGTGTGAGACAGGAGAGCAGTGAGTGACATTCTCCACATTTCCCAGCAGTAAGTCATGCACACAGCTGCCTGCCTGCCGTGTATTCTTGTTGTTTAATATCCAGGCAACTCCCTGTTTTAGTGATCGGCAGCATCATGAGACAAAGCTCAGTGACTCAGTGTGGCTTCAAAGAACAGCCAGCTTCATTATTCATGCTGCCACACCCTGCCCTGGAGCTGCTGTATCTGCTTTTCATTTGCCTTGCTGCACATTTTTCCAGTGCTGCCAGTAACTGTGGCATTGAAAGTTATTAACGCCACAGGTACCGCCATCGTGTGGTGAACTGTGGTCATCACAGCTCATGGACTGGGTCTGGATCAAGCTTTTTGAATTGTTCTTAAAATCTTAAACTCTAACGATCATGTTTGTGAGCCAAACAAACACAGAGCGCTGTTTCGATTTCTCACTTGAGCAGGTATCAAGTTACAAGTATTTGCAAACATTTGCCACTCTTAAAGCAGGGGTGTCCAACTCCAGGCCTCGAGGGCCGGTGTCCTGCAGGTTTTAGATCTCACCCTGGGTCAACACACCTGAATCACATGTTTAGTTCATTCCCAGGCCTCTGGAGAACTTCAGGACATGTTGAGGAGCTCATTTATCCATTTAAATCAGCTGTGTTGGATCATCATCTGAAACCTGGCCCTCGAGGCCTGGAGTTGGACACTCCTGCTTTAAAGCGATTTTACTCTGATCTTGATAAACGAAGTCATTTGACAAACCGATTAAAAAATAGAATTTGAATAAATACATTTAAAGTGGGTCCTTTCCAGTAATGTGTGTGTCCTTTTTCCTGTCCTGCTGCATTCGAAGGGAGTGGTCCGATTGCAGGAATCATCAGTGCCGTAGGCGTTGCCCTGGTGGGAGCAGCGTCCAGTTACTTTGCTTATCAGAAGAAGAAACTGTGCTTCAAGCTGCAGGGAGGTCGGTATCCCTCATTTCTGTAATAATGAGTTCAGTATTACTGCTGATTACAGATAACAGGACTCTGACATCATCCTGATAAGAGTGTTTCTGATCCAGGTGCAGATCCAGAGAGTGGTAAAGGACACCAAGGCACTCATTCCGAGCCTCAAGGTAAGTTCTTACAGTCCACGCACGGTGGCGTGACACGCCCCAAAGCTGCCCGCGCATGCGCCACTTTTGGTGTTGTTTCGGATGGCCTGCACATCTTGATTTTTGTAACCTGGGTTGAAGACGTGAGTGTACGATCGTATTCTCTCCACCACCAGGGGCGAAGGGCTTCAACAGAATGAAAAATGTGAGGTTTTTGGAGAAACAAGCCCCCAGAACTGTTTTCTTTGTTTCCTATCTTTACTTCTATGCCAGTGATAATTCACCGTTTATTTCTGAGAAGGCTGCAGAGCGTCAGGGCTCTGTGACACGGCCATGAATCAGGCTTAAGCTGGCTGCTTACTACGAAGTTACAAAAGGTGTCTTAATAAGGAGTGTTCACTGGACTGAGATCTGCTGAGGACAACAGCATATGAGTCACCTCATCAAACCGTTCAGTGAACCTTCATGATGAGGAGACCACACCCATCACCTTTCATCAGAAGATGAAGGTGATCACTGAGACCTGCCTTGGGTCCTTGACTGTCTCGCTGCCACAGAGTAACAGTAAAGAGTACCTCTCAGCTTCTCATTACAGAGTAGATTCTAGTTACTGTAGCTTTAGTGTTACTTGTTTTCTCAGCTGTGACACATGAGTGATGACTGGTCAGTCAACAGTTTTAAAACTGTTATGCTCTGAAATGTGTGACCTGAGCAGTGAGTGAGCTTGTTTGCTAACAGATGTTCATTGATATGATAAAGTCATGTTAAGTGTGAACTAGAAGGAGAAAAATCAGAGTGCACAAAGTGAATATTTAAAATGTTTGAATGCAGCTTGAATACTAAAGAATGATTAGGGGGAAATAATCAGTGATTATATGTAAAAAGTCTTAAATGAAGGTCCGAGGGAGCGTGATATTGGCAACATCCAGAACAGCACCAAAAAGACTAACTAAACCCAGCCTGCCCCCTGGTGGTGCCTGTGAACAGGCACTGGCTTATCGCTGTGCTCTTTCTAACTTCAGTTCTCAGCAACCTGCTCCAGACAAACTAGACGCGTCTCTCCTGCTGCCAGAGGACTTCATTCAACTTCCAGTCAGCCTTGTTGGTGGTGCTTCTGCAGCCTGATCGACTTAAACCAGAACTACAACTGTAGCCCAGCTTGAAGACTGTCCATTTGCAAACATCTGAGTGTGCATCTTCTCTTTGTATCTTTAACAAAAATCAGAATATCCCAAAGGTGATTTGAAAGGAGCATTTGTATTTGTGTTTGTTGGCTGTGTGTAACTACTGTAAAGATGAATACTCTGGCACTGTGGTAATACGCACATTTATTTTAAAGTAGGTGCAAATATTCATGCAGGTGATATTTTTAACAGTAAGTCTCCTCTGTAGGGTTCCCGTTTAAAACACTCGTTACTACAGTTTACTAAAGTAAATACACACATATACTATTCAGCGTAGCGCACACCTCTGCAGAACACCTCTGCAGCACACCTCTGCAGCACACCTCTGCAGCACACCTCTGCAGCACACCTCTGCAGAGAACAGGGATATAAAAGCTGCTGTGCAGTGCAAAATGAACACATCCAAACACAGCAGTGACCCCGTTTGGAGCAGGGTGTGTTCAGGTCACATGCTAGTCAGCCTGGTCCCTGGAGGTGTTTCAAACTGAAGGAGAGCTTTCATTAGTTGAGCTGTAGTTTAGGCTCAGTGTGTGACCAATGAAAATCAACTGGAAATGTGTATTTTAGAGTAAAAGAACCGTGTTTGTCACATGATTTAAGCGTTTAGTGGAAGTGCACATTCTTCAGGAGGCCACGCACCTTTCCAGTGATGGTAAACGACAGCATGAAGCACAGCTCGTGCTGAGCGCATGCATATAAAGCCAGGAGGTGTTTGTAGTTCATGAAACACAAAAAATGCACATTTATTAATGCACTCGTTGCAGACAACTCTTAGGATCTTTGCTCTTAATGTAACATACAGCACAAACATGAGTTTCTTGCTATCTTGAGCTTGATTATAAAAATTCATTTTTCTCCGTCTGTCCAAAACCTTTTTATCGTCTTAACAGTCAGTCTGCTGCTTTGTAGATGAACGCTCAGAATCAGCAGCTCTTTATCAAGATATGATTTATGCCAGAAGATGAGAAGTAATTGTACACAGCGTCCGGATCATAAATACGATGTCACTAAAAGTTTGAACATTTAGCAGCTGAATTCAGGTGTTTGGTATATTTACATGGGGTGTGTAGATGTGTCGGCTCATGTTTAGCAAACAGAGTTTGTCTTATGATTTTCATGTTTAAAACAAACTTATATGAAAAGAAATGATGTGAAAGGTTTAATGAATCAGTGCCTTAGAAGAGCAGCAGCCACAGATCACTGACACTGGGCCGACGCATTTATGCTCATCAAGTGTTTGTTTTAGTGTGACACGTTGTGCGCTGTCCCACAGACTCACACTGGGACATCAGTCATAAATGAGCACATCACATTACAGTCTGAGGGCTCATCAGCAGACACTCAGACTGTAATGTGATGTGAACTCTTACGATGCTAAAATATTGAAATAGTTTGCATCCCTGTGAGATGTAGATAGTTGGGGAGATGGTGTGTACAGATGCTTTGAGCTTTGTTAGTCTGTTACTAATTTGTCTGGGTTTACAAACCGAGATGTGATCCAGGTTATTTCGTTTTTTACATCTGACTTAGAGTAGAGAAATGTTGCATTTGTGAGTGGATTTAATGTACGCAAATGTTTCAAATAAAATGATCTGTGTTTGTATTTTGGAACCCTCGTTGTGTTTAACCTGCACCAAGTCCACACAAACATACCTGAGCAGCTGAAAGTCTGCTCCCATTTTTAAAGTTTCATTTTAAATCCTTTTGTTGGAGTGCAGAGGCAAGGCTATTGGACTTGTTTCATATCTAAATGCTTCTCTAGTTTTTATGAGAATACACATATTCAGGTAAAGACCGTACAGTAATACAGAGAAGATCCCCTTTGAGCGCTTTGGTGACAGTGGGAAAGAAGACTCCCTTTCAACAGGAAGAAACCTCCGGCAGAACCAATAAAAACGAACGATTCAGTGCAGAGAGGTCTATCAACACATAGTGAGTGAAGCAGAAACTCCCAGTGCATCATGGGAATCCCCGGCAGCCTACGTCTATTGCAGCATAACTAAGGGAGGATTCAGGGTCACCTGGTCCAGCCCTAACTATATGCTTTAGCAAAAAGGAAAGTTTGAAGCCTAATCTTGAAAGTAGAGATAGTGTCTGTCTCCTGAATCCAAACTGGAAGCTGGTTCCACAGAAGAGGGGCCTGAAAACTGAAGGCTCTGCCTCCCATTCTACTTTTAAATACTCTAGGAACAACAAGTAGGCCTGCAGAGCGAGAGCGAAGTGCTCTAATAGGGTGATATGGTACTACAAGGTCATTAAGATAAGATGGGGCCTGATTATTTAAGACCTTGTATGTGAGGAGCAGGATTTTGAATTCTGGATTTAACAGGAAGCCAAAACAGGAGAAATCTGCTCTCTCCTTCTAGTCCCTGTCAGGACTCTTGCTGCAGCATTTTGGATTAGCTGAAGGCTTTTCAGGGAGTTTTTTGGACATCCTGATAATAATGAATTACAGTCGTCCAGCCTGGAAGTAATAAATGCATGAACTAGTTTTTCAGCGTCACTCTGAGACAGGATATTTCTAATTTTAGAGATGTTGCACAAATGGAAGAAAGCAGTCTTACATATTTGTTTAATATGTGCGTTGAAGGACATGTCCTGGTCAAAAATGACTCCAAGGTTCCTCACAGCGTTACTGGAGGCCAAGGTAATGCCATCCAGAGGAAGAATCTGGTTAGACACCATATTTCTAAGATTTTCAGGGCCGAGTACAATAACCTCAGTTTGATCTGAATTAAGAAGCAGAAAGTTAGAAATATACACATAAAAAACAGGAGTTTCTTTATGTTTCATCTAGTTTATAATGAAATCTTGTGTCATATTCAGCAAGATATGATCTAAAAAAATTTTGATGGAAACCACTTATTTCCATTTTAATTTCTAACCTCTAATATGGACTGGCTTTGTCGATGTTGCACCACGTATACACATACGGTTTCAACAAATGCGCTGTTATAAACAAAGAATGTAACGGTGACACACAGCGTTACATCTCAAAGGCTTACTGAGCTCATAATAGGCAGCTGTCACTGGGTCAGGTGGGCATCGCACTGGTCCTGGGGTTGGTTGTCACACCTGTGAGGTAGACATGTGAATGCTGGTGTCTGTTAAAAGATACATTAATGCCATCAATGACACAAAAGTCCATAAAATAGATTAGATTAGACTTTATTAATCCGTCTGTAGTGCGGTGCTGCAGAGCTGCTGGGAAAAGCTGCTACAGCCACATAAGTCATGAAATGCAGGATTTGTTCTCTTTGATAAAAGCTACATCATTAAAGCATTTCACTGCTCATATGCACAGTTATTACTCACACTAAGTAAACTTATATCTGAATAAATGACGAGTAACGTTGTTTTTACTGAAGGTGTTCGTGTTGTGATGGCCAGCTTCCTTTTTGCAGCAGTTCGTTACAAACAGTAACAGCCCACCACAGAGCGGGGGTGTCGAGCCGAAACACCGGCTGGTTGGTAACCTGTCACGTATGTAAAGTGAAAGGAGGGCGGTCAACAAAGGGGCATTAGGGCAGAGTGTGTTGCACAACATCAGTCAAAGCTTCCTTTGTGCTGGTTGAATGACCAGTTGAGCAAACAGGTAACCAGCAGCACCAGCAGCAGCCCAGTGTCACACGGTCGGGAGGAACAACTGAATGAGCTGTGGTTTGGTGGCGTTTCTCGGGATTTAGCCGCTGCTAACCCGGGTCTGTCCTCTGGGCCTTTGTGATTGGCTGTTCCCACAGCACTGCAGGGAGACTTTCACACACGTGCCGCATATTCCTGATCTCCTCTGTGGATAAGTGCAGCTGTCAAGTGTGCACAAAGTTTCTGTCAACAGAAATGTCAGGTAGGTGACTTTTCCTTTAACACACGTGATCTAGTCTTTATCACGTTATACTTTGTTCTACTGAGGAATCAAATACGCGTCAGTGTGCGTGACCTTCTTTCAATTCAGTTTTATTTATACAGCGCCAAACCACAACAACAGTCGCCTCAGGGCGCTTTATATGTAAGGCAGAGCCTGCAGTAGTAACTCAGTTAACCTCTCCACAGGTTAACTTCATTAACTGAGTCGTAACTCGCTCAAGCTTCCAGTCAATGAAAAACGGCGCAGTGAGTAATTCTGACATGAAAGTCATTGCTTGCTGTTCCCCAACACTCTCCCACACAGTGAGCCGCGTGAAATGTGACACTCGTGCAGACAAAAGGTTAACATGCTTGTGATCTGACTGCATGCTCGGGATATTAAGCCATGCACACTTGGTGCTCTACGTGACGCGTGATTTACAACCACAATAGGAGTGTAACCAGGTATCCACGCATCAGAAGAACCAGCAGTGGGCTGTTATTTATTATTAAGAGTGTTCCCGGCAGAGGCCAAGTCTAAAGGTTATTAAAACATACTTACATTCACAACAAAACTTCAATCCTGTGTCTGTGTCACTGCTATGGTGGTGATGCAGCCACTCTGTAAAACTACTGACCCCTGCAGAGTGACTGTGGCTTTTACTGACACACACAAACAACAACAACACAAATCCCACCTAAAATACATCCCATCCTAAATGTGCAACCACAGTTACCAACGTTGGGACTTTGTGTAGATGTAAATCAAAACAGAATGCAGATATCTTTAAGCCATATTTGATCCGAGCATCTCAGCTGTTTAAACTTAGAAATCTACTGTATTTTTTTTAAAAACAAAGTAAGTTGAAAACCGAAACCAGTTTGTTGTTGATGTTGTTTCTTGAAGATTCAAATGTTTTTAGATGGTAGTTTTCAGGCTGGTCAGCTCACAACCCAGACAAAGGCATGCCTTTCTAAAAACACAGCAGAAATAAAACACACGTCTGGACTCCGTGTGACTCTAAATCAGGGGTGTCAAACTTAAACAAGCCACTTTTGGCCACTTTAGTGTTCGAGTAGCACAAAAACCCCAACAAACAAGAAAACAGCCACAAATATTTCCTAAAATGTTTTTTTTTATGTCAAATATTGTATGACAAGCCTGTTTGCTCCTCCCTCTTCACTAAACGAATCCTTTCATTGAACTACCAAATAAACACACTGGTCCTCTGTGTCTGTGCACACACACGGCAGCACTTGTGCTACACACTAGTTTGTGAACTAACACAGCCAATCCCTCAGCATGTTTGTGCTCTCTGCTCATATTGCCTTCATATTAAATCACTTATTTTAACAAAAAAAGTCACTTCAAAGGCCAAACTGCATTATAATTCTTCACTTAAAATTTGGTCTGCAAGCAGGGGTGACGTGGGCCGCAAGTGGCCCCCGGGCCGCGAGTTTGAGACCCCTGCTCTAAAACCTGTATATACTTTCAGCCTTGATGGTACCTTTGCAGAGCTGACCACTCCACAGGCATTGATGTATCAGCTGACCAAAGTGCTTAAAGTAACCCTACCCTTCTTTTAATACTACGAACTCACATCAGCTTAGGTTACTTCAGTCTGTATTATGCAGTTACCCTTTCATATTTGCGTTTATTCTCACATTACTCTTATATTTATCTTCCTGCCAGTAGAGCTCCCCATGTTTCAGAGGTCCTTCTGCTACCGCCCGTGTATTGCTACCCACCTTGAGAGGTCACATGTGTGCTGAACCGACTTTACAGTACAGGCCCCTGCGCCCTGTACTACAAAGTGAATTTAGCTCATCTGTAGCAGTGGCGATCTAATGATCAGGTTTGATGTGTTCCAACTACTCCAGAGACATTCTCAAATGGGGATTAAAAACTGGTAAAGAAGGTAGAAAATGTGCCAGTAAAATGCAACGCTGGTGCAAAATGCCACAGATTGAATGGTGTCGTGTGGTGATTTTAGCACACGGAGCAGTAAGATAAAACATTTTAGCTCCAGTTTATTATTTTATGGCTGAGTGTGTTCTCAGTGCTGCTGCAGATTTCTACACATCAGACGTGCTAAAACATTAAAGCATAATGGAAATCACTTTAGTTTATTGCAGATCAAAGTGAAAACAATTTAAACAGTTACTCAATACAACAATATGATGCACTGCTGGTGCATTTACTGGTTTTCGTGAGGTAAGCTTGAAAACAGGCACTTGTAAAACGTAGTGCAGTGTTCTGAACATGTTACGACTGGTTTAGAGAGATTTGGGTTTAAATTCTGTCAAATAACATTTTGAAAGGTACAGTTTCAGAGTCTGAACCTCAACATATTTTCCACTGAGAATGACCAAAATTAGTCTGAGTTGGTCTTACTAGAAGTGCATCTGCTTGATGTTAACCTATCATAGGCTCCTTAATGGGTCATTAAACAGTGTCTGGGGTGGAGTGCATGGATTTGGACCAGGGCAGGCCTGGATCTGTCTATAGTGGCTTTCTGAATTGTATTCTTTATTTAAAATAGCTCCTTGTTCCACAAAGATCCTGAAATATTTTAAATACTACAAGTAGTCTTTTTTTTTTTTTTTCTTTTCTAACATGCCTTTACTGATATCGCTTGTGAAATGGTCACTGTTACTTAACTCTCAGTGTGAACAGGGTATCAGGACCTCGTGTAAAAGTCAAACCATGCAGTGGTTACTTTTCCTGCTGCAACAAAGAAACACCAAATCCAACAAAGATTAAATGACAAACACACGTCAGCCGGGTCAGTCAGCCTGATGGGGTCTTTTTGTTCTTTCTCCAGCTGGGGAGGCTTTTGTGACCCTTGCCACCACAGACTCTTACTGCATGGGAGCTGCTGTAGTGGCCAGAAGTCTGCGGCGGCACGGAACAACTCGCCACATAGTTGCCATGATCACACCAAATGTCTCTGAGCAGTCAAGGTGGGAGAATGATGAACCATGTGGCAAACGTTAAAAGAATTTAGTCTCACTCCCTCATGTGTGCTCGAAGTATGCTCAGTCATTGTTAAATATCTTTTCCAAGTGTGTTTTCATCTTTATGCAGTGGCTCCAGAAAGCTTTCGTTCCACATTTTGTCCTGTTACAGCCCTATTCCAAAATATATTAAGTCTAAAAATCTTCATATGTATATAAGTATTCACAGCCTGTGTTTAATGCAGCTTTTGCAGCAATTGCAGCCTCAGTTCTTTTCGTGTATGACTCTACAAGCTTGATGCATCTAATTTTGGGCAGATTCTCTCATTCTGCTTTGTGGAAGAAGAAGAAGAAGAAAACTTTATTTGTCAATTTCTTCAATGTACTTGCCATACAAAGGAATTGAAATTACGTTTCACACTGTCCCATGCGTAGACATTGACAACAATAAAGTGCAGATGCACAACAAAAACAGCCCTAACAATAAGGTAATATTAAATAAGACCTAAAAATAGATAAAATAAAATAAAGTGTTCCAACAGTGTTCCCTGGAAAATAGTATACTAGTCTACTTGAGGTAGTCCCAGGTTGTGGTTGGTAGGGGTTTTTGTTTTAATGCAGCATAAGACTATAGCAGCAGTAATAGTAATATAATAATATAAATAGTGCTAAAAGAAATACTAAAAATATATAGCAGCAGGTGTGTGCAATTGCAATGCAGAGGTAGTTGTTTCCAGTCAGGAATGTTTTCTAGTTCTTGGTTCAGAGAGTGTTTCCTTGTTGGAGAGTGTGCGTGGATGGTGGGAGGGGGGGGGTAGAGTCCAGTCTGTCTTCCTATACTTCTGCCAATCTGGTGATTCTGCTGGCTGGGAGCCGGGAGGGAAGAGTTCAGCAGTCTCACAGCCTGGTGGATGAACTGATCAAACTCCGTCAGGTGGGAGATGTTGGTGCACAGTCATTGTCTGAGTCCTACAGAAATGTACATTCAGCTCAGGACACGAGAGATAAAGGGAGACATCAGGCTGAAGAAGCAGTTCTATCAGGCTTGGTTAGCCTGTGGGACTTTGGAGCCAAGACCTCCTTAAACCCAATGACACGTCTTCTGTAGAGGACGCAGAGTCTGGGGACGGGTGGATGACTCCTCCATCACTGAGGCTGAGGTCACTAAGGCAGTTAAACAACTCCTTGGTTGCGGGGCCCCGGGGGTGGATGAGGTTCGCCCTGAGTTCCTGAAGGCTCTGGATGTTGTAGGGCGGTCTTGGTTGACACGCTTTGAAATGTTGCATGGTCAGGGGTGGTACCTCTGGACTGGCACACCTGGGTGGTGGTTCCCATTTTTAAGAAGGGGAACCGGAGGGTGTGTTCCAAATATAGGGGGATCACACTCCTCAGCCTCCCTGGGAAGGTCTATGCCAGGGTGCTGGAAAGGAGAGCCCACCATCCATTAGTCCAGGGGTGGGCAACTCCAGGCCTTGAGGACCGGTGTCCTGCAGGTTTTAGATCTCACCCTGGGTCAACACAGCTGGATCACATGATTACTTCATTCCCAATCCTCTGGAGAACTTCATGACATGTTGTGGAGGTCATTTAGCCATTTAAATCAGCTGTGATGGATCAAGGACACGTCTAAAACCTGCAGGACACCGGCCCTCGAGGCCTGGAGTTGGACACGCCTGCATTAGTCAAACCTCGGTTACAGGAGGACCGTCCCAAAACTGGACCAGCTCTTTACCCTCTCAAAGATATTCAAGGGTGCATGGGAGTTTACCCAACCAGTGCACATGTTTTGTGGACTTGGAGAAGGCATTCAACCGTGGCCCTCAGTGTTCTGTGGAAGGTGTTTTGGGAGTATGGGCCCATCTTGCCCGTTTCTACGAGCCATTCGATCCTTATCCAACTGTTGTAAGAGCTTTTTTAAAAAAAATAAATTTGCATCCAGACTTTGTCACTTTTCCATTATGGGTTATTGTGTGTGTAGAATTTGGAATTGGGACTGTAACATGAAAAAATGCAGAACAAGTGAAGTGCTGTAAATACTTTTACTCTGGTCTGAACCAGGTGATGAAACTTGTAGTTGTGGTTTGGTTTCTTTTCATATAGGAAAAATTCAAAGTGAAGTAAGTGACCCACATTTGTCACTACATGAAGTAACGTTAAGTTGGCATACTGGCCAGATGTTATTGGGAGGGGAGCAACAAACATAAGATGAAATGGGAGCTGTGTGTGAAAATGTTAGGTGTCCCATTACTCTTGAACAAACAGGCTCTGAAGGTGCATCTGCTAAAAATCATATACTGACATTTATCGCCCGACAGACTCGCCCTTAAAGATGTGTTTGATGAAGTGATTGTGGTGGATGTGATGGACAGTGAAGATTACCACCACTTGTCCTTGCTGGGACGTCCTGAGCTCGGTATCACTTTCACTAAGATCCACTGCTGGACTCTGACACAGTATAGCAAATGCGTCTTTCTGGATGCCGACACTCTGGTGAGTTCACTGACACATGCCAATATGTCTGAAGCTGGTTGAGGGGAGGATCACAAACACTCGGGGTGGGAGGAGTGGGTAGCAGTTTCCCTTGTGTCCTTGTAGTGAAGGCACATTTGAGCCAGTCGCCTTCTGAGCACAGAGGAAATGGTGTCTCTCAGATATCTTCATTTAGCATAGAAAAAGAGTTTGTTACAATAACAATAAAAACAAGAACAACCCTAGTTTTCTTTTCGGTGCTGTAGCCAGGTTAGAACAGTCAGCTCGTTTTTTATTAGAGTGGGATGTAATTGTAGAAAGTCTGTGATGATATATTACTCCAGGTGAACTGAGGGGGTTTGTGCTTCTGACCAGGAACAAACAACAGCAGAAACACACATATAAGCTGCTCGCCTTCAAACTTCACAGCAGCTGTGATCTGTGTTCAGAGGAACAGCTGGAGTGTTACACTGAAACGGATCAATGGCAGGCTGGTTCACTGGTTCATTACCTATGATAAAGTCCACAGTGTGTGGAAGTCACTTTTAGTACCCATGCAGCTCTGATGTGGCCTGTTGGCCAACATCTTTAATGGCTCAGTGATGTCAAATATGTTCCTACTGAATGAAACCAGCTGAGGTGTTTCACAGCAGGCTCTGTAATGAGTAATGTTCTCATGCTTTCTGTAAAAAAGCACATTTGAAGACTAAAACTTATTTTTTTATCCCTTATGACGCCTGTTTCTACACAAAGGTAACATGTATACCTCCAGATGTCAACTTAAGGTGGATGAAGTCCGTGTAGATGTGAGTTTAGATGACCTCTGGTCTCCTCAGGTGCTGTGTAACGTGGACGAGCTGTTTGACAGGGACGAGCTGTCAGCCGCTCCTGATCCCGGCTGGCCCGACTGTTTCAACTCGGGAGTGTTTGTCTTCAGACCGTCCCTGCACACTCACACCAGACTGCTGGATCACGCCAGTCGCCACGGCAGCTTTGATGGTAACACACGACTCCACGGGCTCAGGCACAAGCAATGAGCTACAGTGCTTTGAATTCCAATGGCTCAACTAATTGGAGTCATGTGCTCATAGAAAGCAAGTCAATGATGTTTTATTCCCAACAAAAATATTCAGTCAGCTTTTGATTTTGTTCTGATCAGGGAGAGAGCGGTGACTGGTCTGATTCAGAAATGCATTATATTATGTCAACCTAACCTCACCAGGACACCAGGACTTCAGCTATCGTAGTGAGGAACTTCACTGACATAATGCTGTCCCTAGCCCCTTCCCCTAACCATTAAAAATGAATGCCTAACCCTGACCCTAAACCTAACCATAACCTAATTGCAACCCTGACACTAAAACCACATTTTGAGCCTCAAAAATGTCTTCAAACTTGTGAGGAGTGTGTCCTCACAAGTGACTGTCGGTCCTCACAAGTATAGTAGAATGCAGATGTCGGTCCTCACAAAGATAGCTAGACAGGAACACACACACACACACGCACAGGCAGCCTCTGGTGGGTGTGGATCTCACAGTTAACCCTTTCACAATGAACTCTTGGACAGCTTTGCATCAAATGTAATGCACTGACATAACATCATGTTTTTAATGTGCAGGATCCTTTAGCACCTGTACACCTACCAAACTTTAGGAAGAATAAAATAAAAGAATATTGAGATTTTGGCCTGTTTTCAGCTTTTTATATCAGGACTTTGTTTCAAGGATTTAAAAAAAAATCTAATTCCTTGAATTACTCGATGAATCGTTGCAGCCGTTGAGCTGATCTGAGGACAAATTCTTTGCTTTGATGCTTCGTTTATCAACTGCGGCCTAAACTCAATTAATGCATGGAAACATCAATAGGATACTGGATTACTAAAATAATGGCCGCAGTCCTTGTAAATGTTGTGTTGCTTTATTGTTCAAACCTGGGTAATTGTTACACATTCACACAAAAAAAGGGGAACAAAAGATAAAACAAACTCAATGTATGGTTTTTATTGTGGACTTTGTTCTTGTGTGCTGACAGGAGGAGACCAAGGACTGTTGAACTCTTTCTTCAGTAGCTGGTCAGTGGAAGACATCAGTAAACACCTGCCGTTTGTTTACAACCTCAGTGCCAGCTCGGTCTACAGCTACCTTCCTGCTTTCCAACAGTGAGTGTGTCTGCGCTGCCTGTGGTTCTTTTCCACTTAAAACCCACAGTTAAATATCTCCATATGTAAAAGCTAGTTCTACTCCTATAATGCATGTCATTATTTTGGGCATAAATCAAATAGTTTTGTATTTATTGTCACAGGAGCACCATCTGCTGCCTGCATCACTGAGGTGAAAACATATTTGCTAGACGTGCAGTCGGCACTGAAATAAAACTTGGATAACAGATCAGTCGCTGACATCACTCTGAGAAATCTCTTTAATCTGGACTCCAAAATCTGATTTTCTTCAGAGGTGGACTTTCTATGCTCGTCTTGTTGCTTTAGCTGTCCTCTTCCATCTGTGCAGGATGTGTTTGCACAATGCCGTCGAAGCAGAACCGTTAAATTTGACTCCACACGCCCTCACTGACCGTTCACCCTTGTGCTCGGTGCAGAACTGCCAAGTTTCCAGACTCCTGAATGCTCCATGATATATATGATATATACATGTCCAACTGTTGCTGTATCAGTCTTAATGCTGCAGTTTTGAATGTGGCATGAAAAGCTCTGTATGAAAAATGCTGGCTAGAAAGCACTTATACATAGAAACGTGCTGTAGCAGAAGGCCACCAGTCCATAATCCTGTTGGTGTGAATGTGTCCTGGTGTTTTAGGCAACGCTTTGCTTCTTTTTCATCTCTTTGTTAGTGTGACACTTTTCAGCTTGTCTATGAAGGCGACCGTTGATTGGATGCTGCAGTTATCTGGCTTGAGTGTGTTTTTAGTATAACATCTGTAGTATTGTAGTGTACCTTAATTTTAGGTACACAAAAACGCAGAAGAAATCAGGATGGTTTTTAAGCCCTGCGCGTTCTCTGTTGTTCGTTTTTAATTTGAGCTAACTGTGCATCTCTGCATTGACTGTGAATGTAATCTTACAGTCTGAACACAACTGATAGAGTTCTTATGAAACGAGAATAAACTCACAGAAAACAAACGGTGACAGCTGATGGCGCTCCAATGAACCTTCTGGAACATAAATATAGGTTTGAGGAATTGATAAATTGGGAAATACTCTGAACCGTGTGGGTTTCAGTCTTCTCTGTGTTACAGGTTTTACAGCCACAGTTGGACATGTTGGAGTTACAGTTTTGTTCTTGCAGGTTTGGCCACAATGCAAAGATCATCCACTTCCTTGGAGCAGACAAACCCTGGAACTTGCAGGGAAACAGCAGCTACTCACACAACATGGAGCAGTTTGTGTCTCTGTGGTGGAAGGAATACCTTATTCACACAGTGTCATCTGCTCCAGTTGTCCAGCCCAAGCAAGAGCAGAAGAAACCACAACAGGTAGGAATGTGCATGAGGGCGGGTAAAGGTTTAATCGGGGGGGAAACGGAACAGGTGTGGGACTCACTGGTGGGTGGAGGTCCAAAGTCACACACCAGGAGTCAAAGGGAGGGATCTGAGTGGGACAAAGACAAAAATGACATCTGAAGCTAAAGATTGGCTTTAAACAGCAGCAGACGTTACCATCATGAGTTACAACTGAGCTATGCATACGTTCACATGGGATGAGCCGTCAGTCTGATAGTGAAACCCCCGAGATGTCTCTGCTTTACCATCGTGTGCCTGTGTAGTACAGCAGCTCACAGGTGGCGTCCTTGTTAGTAAACCAGTATCACTGTCATGATGTTGTAGTGAAGGTACCAGACTGGCTTACTCACACTGTCTGGGTTAAATCCGATGCTTTGTTGAACTGCATGGTACTCATGTAAGGATACATTGTCACCAGTTTGCTGGAGTTTGTTTCATTGTGAAGAGTGTTGCTTTGCAGGAAGTCGACCATTTGCCACGTTTGGCAGATGCTCTGCACGTTTTCTCTACAGCCGCTCCAGCACCAGTTTTCACTGCTGACTTCTCCCTCTGTAGCTGAAGATTTGTCAATCTGTCACATAAGTTGCTGCAGAGTTTGGCTGCAACATGAACGTGCAGATCGGCAGCTAGACGTGTCAGATGGCTGTGTAGCGCTGGTCTTGGTTGTCAGCCCAACATTTACTATCCTCCTTTTTTTTTTTTTTTTTTTTGTCTTCGTACAGATCCAAGAAAGAGAAGCCAAGATGCCGTTTACAGAAAACTTGGACACCTCGAATTCACTGCTTGCACATTTTTCTCCTCCTCCTCCTCCAGAGTACCTTTATTCACAGTCTGAACCAGCTGTGGTAAGCTGAGACTGACATGCTGATCTGTATGTTAAGCTCTTGGACAGTTTCTGTGTTTTGTTGAAGCATCATTTTTTGCTTTTGTTTGTTTATTCCTAAATATAATTGTCATAGCTGTGCATCTCATGAGTCAGAGTAGGGGGATTAACTACTTTAAACACAAGTCAGACTTTTCCTGTAAGTACTCATTCGATATAATCTCTTATCAGTACATTAATTAGCTTAATGAATAACCTTATTAGCTAGTTGTGTTTTTCATATATCATAGTAATGATTGTAGTAGTTGTGAGTATGTCAGCCTGCTGTCTGCCACAGGCCTCCGAGCTTCTCGTTGTCTTTCGGTCATTTGTTTAATTCATTACAACTTGATGCACTGTGTTTATACAAGCTTGTACGATTAGTTTGAACAACCACATTCCCTCCAGTATGATCACAGCTATGAACATGCATCAGCAGAGTTATCACGATCCCCACGATCAGGTGATGTAGACGCTTTTACAACAGCGTACGGCACATACAGTCATGTTTGCTGTTTAGTAAAATGATTCCTGCGTCTGCAGTGTTCCCACACAGATGGCACACAGTTGGAGGAGGAGTCGAGATCATCTGAGGAGTCAGAAGCTGAGGATCCACCTTTGGGGGCAGAAGGCTCTGAAAGCAGTGACGTTCCTGCAGACACGGCTGCTGATCCTGTATGTAGTCCTTTAAACCACACAGAAGTATGAATGTACAGCTGCCAGATTTATGTTCTGTAAAACAATTTATGTTGTAATAATCTACAGATTTTGCTTGTCAACAGAATCGAAAATGAAACAGTAATTATGTCATTCCTTAGACTAGTTCTGACGGCCCCTCAGACGTAGTGTGGAAATATTAGCACGTTCTCCAGGCTCAGAGCAACTCTTGAGTAATGTTACGGATTCAAATATTGGGGATGGATACAAGAGGAAAAACCACAATAACAACACTGGTCCGGCCGGGTTGAGTCAAACGATGATTTTAATGATCACACGCGTGGGAGATGGACACCGTACGCAGACAGCATCAGATCTCAAAATGGTGGAGCATTGATCAAACTCTTATAGCCTCTAGTGGCCCCCACCTAATCATAAAAGCCTAAACATTCACATTCTTTCTCTCACACGGCGCCTAAGCTACGACCTTGGCTCCCTGTTTATCTGCTCCTGCTGAGATGGGGCAGAAAACTCCAGTATGTTCTGTTCTCTTCTAATCAGACAAATAAGGCGATGACTTTCTGCAAACAGTATTTCTCATAACTCAGCAGTATAATGCATCATAAAACAATATCATTCATTCACAATCACCCAGCAGTCTAATGTAATGCAAATCAGCTTAACAAATGCAATAGTTATCACCTTCTTCTAATTCAGGAGAATAATGCAAACTAAAACTACATAATAATTCACCATCTTTAATTAAGGGTCTAACATGGCATAAAATAATATTATAATCTCACAGTCCCCCTGTTGAGCTCTTTAGAATAAAGAGCACACCTACACCCTGTAGTCCAATGCGGCCGGGTTCATTTCTTCTTACGCCTGAGGCCCTTTGTCCCCCTGTTGGACGAACCATATGTGAGATGACCTCTGTGTTTGCGCAGTCCAGGTGCAAGAAGAACTATTATTCCAACAGTAGCAGGTACAGATGACCCTCCCCAGTTCTCCCACAGCTTTATTTTGGTGCTTCCTTATACCCTTCAGACGTACTCAGACTAGAACCTCTGTCTGAGGAGCTTTTAGCCTTTATTTTATTGCTGCAGCCACCAGTGTCTTCCAGTTGGGTGATCCACTGCTCATCTTTCTTCAACCTCAGGGGTTAGACAACCCTTCAGTCGTTGCACAGATCAGGGGATTATTCTGCCCCGATGTCAAACAACAATCTGTGTATCCTCGGGTCACAGCTGTGTCCCCCAGAAAAAGGAACAGGAACGTGTCCCCCTTTTGACCAAGAGCCTCTCGAACCTCGTTGGTCTGGTGTTCCTGGATCTCCACCAACCCCTTCATGGTTATTGCTGTGTTTATGGGATCCATCCTTTTGAGGTGACTAATCGGAGCCCAGACGCCATGACACTTGGACCCAGTTGGTGTCTCGGCAGTCACTGTGTCTGCCTCTGCTGCGAAGGATCCTCGTATATCTGTGACCTCGTCTGGTGTCTGTTCCTTTCTCTGTAAGAGACAGAAAACCCAAACACCTCTCTGCCTAGCCCTAATAATCTACTGTTGTTATCTACTGACCTTCTGGTGATTCAGAATTGGTTTAGAATATTCAGAATGTCCCAGGGACTTATTCTAATCATATCCTATGTGTGTGTAAGCGTGTTTGCATTTAGCCCTCTGCACTCAAAGTCAATACCTGCAATATATCAGTCCGGACCATCACGCCGGACGAAGCTTATGACCAAGTGCCAACTCCTTATAAGCACATTTGCAAGGTGTGTCTGAAAATTATTAAAACCACTCATTTTAACAAAAGACATCAAAAACAAATTAGCCATTTTTAATTCTAACCTTTGCCCCCCGTTTTCACAAAAATCATGTGTTTCCTTCCACCTACCGTCCCACGGTTTCCTCTCCAGTGTGGTACTCAGCTTCTCGTGAACACAGGCTTTTATCTTCTAAATGCTATTCAATTCATTTCAATGATGAACGCTTAAACATGGAAATAATGATTTATGCTTCTCACTGATTCTCTAAAAAAGTCCGGAGACCTCTTGCGTCACTATTAGCTTAAGCTTTACCGTACCTAAGTTATTAAAACACAAATGAAGTCATAAAAATGTTCATATAACCCCTGTTTGATGTTAAAACTCAACTTCCCCCCTTTTTTGACACATTCCCATGTGTCAAATCAACGGAGCTAGAAAATTAAAGAAAAGGTCAGTGACCATATATTTTAGAAAGTATCAGACTTTCACCCATCCAGTGTCGTTGCTCCAGTCCTGTCATCCTGTGCCAGGGAATGAAATCAATTTAATTGTCATGTTAGATCTGTTCAACTCCTGGCTCCGCCCAGAGCCTGCGTCCGCAGAATTGCCAAGAAACAAAACCTGTATTAATATGAACTTCACTTCAATATGAACCTGTTGACTACTTTTGACACAGCAAAGGAACATGCTCTCCTTCCCGAGGACAGGCACTGACTCCCACTTATCTCCTGGAGCCAACTGTCCCTCATGGAGACCCAACATAGCAGCTACAAGGTTTTCCAGATTTGTTAAGTTGATCGGTGTGTAATGCTCTCAATCAAGTATGTAATATTAAATGAATGTCGTTTAATCAACTGCCACTACTTAAAACTTAACAAACGATATAACTGAATAAAAGATTACAAAGAATAACATGATATCAGTGTAATGTAAGCGTGTGCGGCCTTCCCTGCCCAAAGTCACTCCAGTCCATAGATCAGCCAAACATCGCGCTGACTGTAGCTTTTAACCCTTATTAACTTGAGCACAACTCTATAATGAGCAACAAACTGCAATATGTATAAAAATGATCATGGTTACACCTGCAATGGAAGATCATACGATTATCCTGACACCTGTAAATAGAAGATTAACCTGAGGTTATGACAATCACTGGAACACAAATGTTAATATAATGTCAATAGCTTCAATAAATGATTAACGCAATGCTTGTTATATGATTCTCATGTAATAATAATCCTGACACTAAAATAACAGTAAAACACCCCCTTTTATCCCGTTTATAAACTTCCCACATAAACGTTTATCCATGCCTCTTTTAATTTTATTTCCCCCTGTTTTCCCCTCACTGACCACAGCAGGGGAAGCTTTGTTTTGATTCAGCCATGAATGCAGCTCACCTGATTCACCACTGAGCCCCACCGTCACTGGCGTCTGACAGGGTGGTGCTGCATACTCTTCCTTTAATGTCACTATTTCCAATCTGTTAATTAGAGTGCTTAAACATGAAGTAGACTACGTCCACAACAAGTCAATACAGCTGTAAATGTGGCCAATTAACAATCTATCACCAATCAATAACAAAAAATAGCTTTTATTTTATGCATGCTTTTAGTCAACCACTCACCCAGAGGATCTCCAATCCCAGGAAATTCCTTCTCCTCATTTAATGAGTCCGTCCTCCTTCCATGCCCTGGTAACTGGTCCATCCAGAGCCATATCATCTCGAAATATACATACAACAAGCCAAACCACACCTTGGTCACACCAACCCGTTTCTGCCCTGAAGATGTCCAACGCCATCTTAGTCTGGACTGTCAAAGGTGACTTTAACGCTGACTGTTCCGGCAATCCATTTTATAACATTTGCTGGTCAGATTAGCCAATCTCTGCACCAGGGTTTTAATAGTTTTGCAATTTTCATTAGTTTTTATTTTGATTTAGTTTTGATTTCAGATTTTCAATTTTATATCAGTTTTAATTCGTTTTTACCAATTGTTTGCCAGTTTAGTTTGTATTTTTTAAAAATCCTTAGTTTCAGTTTAGTTTTGATTAGTTTCAGTTATAGTTTTAGTTTTGTTTGCAATAATTAAGTGTAACAAAATCCCAGTTTCATCATATCAGTCAGGCTCTTCTGCTTATCCTTGGGTATGTTGCTATTCCAGCTACCATACCGCACCCTGGACAGGTCGCCTGTCTGTCGCAGGGCTAACACGCAGAGACAGACAACTCACATTCCCACCTATGGATCCTTTAAATAAATAAATAAATAAATAAATAAATAAATAAATAAATAAATAAATAAAGGCAGATGAACAACCATTGATTCCAGGCAACTACAAAATGAGACTATTAACTCTTGCAGCACCGGGTGTTCGTAAATTTGGTTCAAGTGAATTGATAAACTTTTTGAAGGCAATGGACTCACACAGTTGTGTAGATTTCCCCGTCCTGTTGTCTCAGGATGCATCACGCTGCCTTGCCTGGGGTTAGCTTCTGTTTTCTGGGGATGAGGGTTGAGTGTGCTCCCTTACCTTCTCAAGGTAAGCTAGCTTAGCCTTCTTGTGTGAGCTTTTCAAGTGCACTTTAAGGTCTGTGGGATTTTTCCCTTTAGAAGTGTCCCTCATAATTTGTCTCTTTCCACTACAAGACACTTGCTTTATCCCAAACACAGTCATATTCAAAGTAATCCCAAATTGGACTCTGGCGCTTTCTCCCGACTTTTCCTGACATGATCCTGCACGTGGACGGAGCAGCGACACACACGACTCGACTAACGTGCTGCCACCTGCTGGCATAATGAGACGGCAAGAAAGAAATCTGGAAACTAAACTTCACTTTCACCCTTGACTATTGTAGGACATGCACACCTCAATGAAAACTAAACACGTTTGCTATCAATTCAGTTAATTCTAGTTAGTTTTGTGAACACTCATTACAGTTTTAGTTAGTTTTACTTTTTTGTTTTTATTTTTTCCGTTAACGAAAATGTTGTTTTTTTTTTTCACTTCTAGTTTTCGTTATTTCGTTAGTTTTCGTTAACGATAATAACCTTGCTCTGCACACTGGAATAAACATAAACAACATGATCAACATTTTACTGCGTGTTGTTTCACCATCTTATCGATTCCAACTCTCCATCCGCATGTGGTTTGGCACATTATGTTTATCTAGAACTCCACTCTGTCTCTAAATGTTTGAAGAATTTTTCATGTTTGGGGTCAAATTTTAAGAATTTGACCATAAGTGAAAGTCATGGTGTTATCATCCCCTTTTGGGGCTTACCTTTCCCACTTCTGATGATATTCCTCCCTATTCTTTGCAAGTACCCCCTTTTGGTGGCGAGAAACTGTTGGTGTGGTCAAGTGGGTGCTGTAAAAACAAAAGCTCAGGACAGAACAGTCACCAGTCATGTACTCACACACAAAATTAGCATATATTTGATTTCATATTGATCCTCTGAGTGTAATGGTACATTTTAATTTGAATTTATCAAAGCTAAACACAATAATTTTTCCTTCTTTATTTTGCTCTTGTTCTTGTGCAGCACCACCTCCTATCACATGCCCCTGTCGGTTATATCTCTACTTTTCTAAATTATTGACTATTTCAATGAAAGGACCTAAATGACGGGGACCAGTGTTTATTGTTACATATCTCCATTTTGAGTGTGACAAGTCTACCATTTCCCTGTTATTCATAGATATTAATAGAGGTTTTTTTGGCTTTTTTTTTTTCCTCTATTAAAGTTAATTGACTCTTTACAGCAGCCTGCTATGGTTAATAATAACATGTTCAGTCATGAGTGAAATCAAACCTTTTCTTCACTTTAGCATTTAACATTCCCAACAATATAATGTGATACCTTAATCGAAACACAGCTACTAAAACACAATTTTCTTAATGCAAACATCAGTAACTCAAAATTAGCCACCAAAGGGTTCAGTCTGCAGCTCACACTCATGTGAAGCTACAGCCTCCCCCTCTAGTCTCTGTCATCCTTCTGTTCTTGCAAAAACAAAACAAAGCAAGACAAAACATCCACCTTTTTTTTTTTTTTTTACAGGCTGGGTGAATTGTTTGTGGACATTTACTAATCCTAAAGTCGGCACCGTTTTTGTCTCAGTATCAAATCAGTTAAAACTTTTAGTCGTCAGTCCATCACAGTCCAGCCACATGCATACATCCACACACATTCATGCCAGAAGTTGCTGATAATGGAGTCTCACGCGCAACCTATTCGAGCCTCCCCCACCAGCAAGATGACGTCATCATTTTAAAGGAAAACAGTTCCTTGTTTTTTGACTGGATTGACTCGCTGCAATCCTTTTAGGCTCAGGACTTCTCATGTGATCAGTGTCCCATATAAGTGAATTTCTCCCAAGCCCATTATAATCATGGAGAAAAACACTTTGCGACTGTTTCCAGTAAGAATATTTTATAGCGCTTTAAAGTTCAATCTCTCAGGCCTGGATTAAAGAGCTGATTTGTTAAATCAGGAACTCACAAAATACCAAAATATCAGCACCGGTGGATCACACCTCTCAGATGTTCTTATTTCAGTGCACTGTAACAAAAGCAAAAACAAACGTAACCAATAAAATACTCATAAAGTAACAAATACTGGGGCCCATTGCAAACATGTCCAAGCATAAAACCATCTTTCTCTCTCTTAGAGGAAGAAAACAATCCAAACCTCACTGATGAAATCAACCTGGTGTTAAGCAAAACCCAAAAATCAACCAAAACTTCACCAGAAAGTTTTTCTCCCTCCCGGGACAATATTGTGCAGGAATACAGGGACCGTAACTCCTTTTTGCCCTAAAAAACGTGTTGGATTTACTTGATTCAATAGTGGACACTGGTTGCACACAAATGTTTTGCTCTGACAGAAACTTAAACAACTGAGTTAAATCAACACAACCTTTTCATATTCAGTAAACCTGCATGTTGTGTTCATAAAACACGATTGAAACATGTTCAGATGGAGTAAGTTGAGCTCCTGGAATATTTTAATCCTTCACAACTCTGTCAGTTTATTTCAACACTATTCAATAACTTTTATCCAAATACTACTTGGTCACTTAAATACTACATGTTGTCTTCATATTGCATACGGTTCAACAAAGTCTAGATCCTGGTTACCATAAAAATTGAATGGGTCTACAACAACTACCATCCTCCTATCTTTATCCTGGTTGCAGCAGGGCTGGGAAATAACCCTGAAGTGATAGGTTACCAGGCAGGGTGCACCCCGGACAGCTGACCAGTCTATCAGATAGAAACAAACAGCCATTCACACTCACATTCATGGATAATTTAGAATCATCAATTAACCTAGCTCTAATAGCTGCATGACTTTTTCTCTCACACTGGAAACCAGAATTTCGTACAGAGCTTTAAAGCCTGAGGCAATTGTGTTAAACACACGCGAGATGCTTACGTAAATCCAAGAGCTGGCCCCCTTTTTTTTTTCAGTGTGTTCCTCCTTCAATTAAATCTCACTCACAACAATGTGGGGCTCCGAAATAAAACTCACACCGTTAATTCATCATTTTCACTCTGTACCACTGCTCCTTATCAGGCTGTGTGAAGCACAGTGAACAATTCAGTCGAGGCCTTGAGCCATAAACAGACATCACGCACAGACATTGTTTTCATAACCAAACTGCTTTAGACCCTGTCCCCTAAATCTACACAAACGCCCTCTGGGTGACATGAAACACATTTAACCAATAAACAATCAATGGCTTCTTGTTGCTGTAACAGATTCTGTATTTGGACGTTTGTGTGCAGCATTTTGCGTGTCAGCATAAGCATTTGTTAGTAAAGCATTCTTCATTGCAGCAGCGTGTGTGTGTGTGTATCACTCTTCATTGCACAAGCGTGTGTGTGTGTGTGTGTGTGTGTGTGTGTGTGTGTGTATCACTCTTCATTGCACAAGCGTGTGTGTGTGTGTGTGTGTGTGTGTGTGTGTGTGTGTATCACTCTTCATTGCACAAGCGTGTGTGTGTGTGTGTGTGTGTCATTTCTTACTCAATCAACGAGTGCATATGTGTTCATATGTGTGTTTCTCTTCATTCTGAGTCAGTGCATGTAGATGTGTGTGTTTGTGTGTGTTTGTGTTCATCACCTTCCTGTTCTGGTGTTCTGGGTAAACCACGGCCTGAGGCGTGCCCTGGGGTCCTGCCCTCCTCCATTTCAGTCTGTTTGCATCCATTGGTGCTGCTGCTCAAAGTTCTGTCCATACTGGTTCTGGCCTCAATTGAGGCAGTCCTTTTCTCCAGTGTCCTGCATCTTCTCCTTGTCCAGCTCCTCCTTAACTTGACCCTTTTGCTTCTGTAGCTCCTTCAGGGTTTGCTCCTGCTGTAGGAGCTTCTTGTCAGGTTTGGCGAGCTCCTGCTCCAGCAAGCTCCGGCCTGATTTCAAGTCCTGCATCTGGGACTCCAAGCCTGACTGATGGGTTCGATTATCAGCCAGCTCCTCCTGAGCCATGCTCAGTTTCTGCTCTGATGCCTTGAGCTCTTACTGAGGGCAGAAACCTCAGAGTCTTTTCTGTACACGTCAGATTGAAGTTTATTGATGTTTTCCTTGCTTTGCTCCACGGCCTTCTGCAGCTCTGCTGTCCGGCTCTTCTCAGAGGTCAGCTCCTGGCCGAGCCCCGACACCTGTGCCTTCAGCTTATTTTCTTCTGGTGCTTTTGTCCATTCTGAGGTGCCTCCTGACCTCAGTTACTCCTCCTGTCTCTGGCACGCCCTTTTTGCTGCCCGATCATCCGTGTTGGTCCGTCACTGTCCTGCACAGTTTTAATGCAGAGTTGTTAAGGTCAGCATTCTTTTGCTCGCCCTCACTTTTCATCTGGGCTTAATGGGCGTCTCGTCAGAAAATCAGCGTCTTAATTACAGGCATGTATCATTGTTTGCAAATCATAATTATAAAACTCACTAACACGCTAAACAGGAAGCGAACGTCCTCTGTGCGCTTCACAGCAGCCACCTCATTTGCATGTTCACACACCGTCTAAAAATAGCTCGCAGCGCTGCAGCGCGCTGTCGTCACACACAGCCTCACACACAGCTCTGTTATTTTATATTACAAAGACGTCTTATATTTACAATCACTCTCAGGCCTGACAGCTTTAGCGCCTACACAATTTTGACAAATTTAAGTTAACGGGTCCAACCGAAGAAAGTCCAACTTTTTTGTGATCAGTTAACCAGTATCAGCCTCTAACTGTATCTGGCCTAATCTCTAAAGTCCCTAACTCAATTTAACAGTGTCCAAAAAAGCGCAGATACCGTTCCAAACGGTAAAGTGGTGCAACCACTAGTTATTCTGGAGTGCCCCAAGCTCCACAGTGACCAACTGACTATCCCTCAAAGAGGACAAGGCCTAGGCGTCCCTGGCCTTGGCAAGCGTTACCTCTGAGCACTGCGCTTCCTAGCGGTTCCACCGCCGTTCTAGGATAATTTATAACACTTTTAAACAGCAGTCAACTCCCCAAAACAAGAGTATGACTGAGGCAGGTGCAACCTAGTGGTCAATGGAGCCTCTAACTCACAAAATGACCAACTCAGGTCCAACCATAACCAATGGAGCCTCTAACCCAATTTCACTGTTTTACTTTACTTTGGGCCTCTAACCCAATTTCACTGTTTTACTTTACTTTGGGCCTCTAACCCAATTTCACTGTTTTACTTTACTTTGGGCCTCTAACCCAGTATTTTAACTTATAAACTTCAACTTGAATTAGTCTCATGAGATTTTCATTAAAATCAAAACAGACATCTACCAGTAATTTCAGTGAGTAGACTTCAATTTTGTCATGTCCAATTTGGCACACTTTGGAAATAATTCAACAGGTAGTGCCTTATCTTTGTATAAGCCGGCTTATGCCCACTCACGTCAGACCACTGGCTCGTGCCTGTCCGTTCGACAACCTCGGACCGTCCAAACCTCCAACTTCCACCCCAATACCACAGGACGAGCCCCCAAACTGCTACGGATTCAAATATTGGGGATGGATACAAGAGGAAAAACCACAATAACAACACTGGTCCGGCCGGGTTGAGTCAAACGATGATTTTAATGATCACACGCGTGGGAGATGGACACCGTACGCAGACAGCATCAGATCTCAAAATGGTGGAGCATTGATCAAACTCTTATAGCCTCTAGTGGCCCCCACCTAATCATAAAAGCCTAAACATTCACATTCTTTCTCTCACACAGCGCCTAAGCTACGACCTTGGCTCCCTGTTTATCTGCTCCTGCTGAGATGGGGCAGAAAACCTCTCCAGTATGTTCTGTTCTCTTCTAATCAGACAAATAAGGCGATGACTTCCTGCAAACAGTATTTCTCATAACTCAGCAGTATAATGCATCATAAAACAATATCATTCATTCACAATAAACCAGCAGTCTAATGTAATGCAAATCAGTTTAACAAATGCAAGAGTTATCACCTTCTTCTAATTCAGGAGAATAATGCAAACTAAAACTATATAATAATTCACCATCTTTAATTAAGGGTCTAACATGGCATAAAATAATATTATAATCTCACACTCCCCCTGTTGAGCTCTTTAGAATAAAGAGCACACCTACACCCTGTAGTCCAATGCGGCCGGGTTCATTTCTTCTTACGCCTGAGGCCCTTTGTCCCCCTGTTGGACGAACCCTATGTGAGATGACCTCTGTGTTTGCGCAGTCCAGGTGCAAGAAGAACTATTATTCCAACAGTAGCAGGTACAGATGACCCTCCCCAGTTCTCCCACAGCTTTATTTTGGTGCTACCTTATACCCTTCAGACGTACTCAGACTAGAACCTCTGTCCGAGGAGCTTTTAGCCTTTATTTTATTGCTGCAGCCACCAGTGTCTTCCAGTTGGGTGATCCTCTGCTCTTCTTTCTTTAACCTCAGGGGTTAGACAACCCTTCAGTCGTTGCACAGATCAGGGGATTATTCTGCCCCGATGTCAAACAACAATCTGTGTATCCTCGGGTCACAGCTGTGTCCCCCAGAAAAAGGAACAGGAACGTGTCCCCCTTTTGACCAAGAGCCTCTCGAACCTCGTTGGTCTGGTGTTCCTGGATCTCCGCCAACCCCTTCATGGTTATTGCTGTGTTTATGGGATCCATCCTTTTGAGGTGACTTATCAGAGCCCAGACGCCATGACACTTGGACCCAGTTGGTGTCTCGGCAGTCACTGTGTCTGCCTCTGCTGCGAAGGATCCTCGTATATCCGTGACCTCGTCTGGTGTCTGTTCCTTTCTCTGTAAGGGACAGAAAACCCAAACACCTCTCTGCCTAGCCCTAATAATCTACTGTTGTTATCTACTGACCTTCTGGTGATTCAGAATTGGTTTAGAATATTCAGAATGTCCCAGGGACTTATTCTAATCATATCCTATGTGTGTGTAAGCGTGTTTGCATTTAGCCCTCTGCACTCAAAGTCAATACCTGCAATATATCAGTCCGGACCATCACGCCGGACGAAGCTTATGACCAAGTGCCAACTCCTTATAAGCACATTTGCAAGGTGTGTCTGAAAATTATTAAAACCACTCATTTTAACAAAAGACATCAAAAACAAATTAGCCATTTTTAATTCTAACCTTTGCCCCCCGTTTTCACAAAAATCATGTGTTTCCTTCCGCCTACCGTCCCACGGTTTCCTCTCCAGTGTGGTACTCAGCTTCTCATGAACACAGGCTTTTATCTTCTAAACGCTATTCAATTCATTTCAATGATGAACGCTTAAACATGGAAATAATGATTTATGCTTCTCACTGATTCTCTAAAAAAGTCCGGAGACCTCTTGCGTCACTATTAGCTTAAGCTGTACCATACCTAAGTTATTAAAACACAAATGAAGTCATAAAAATGTTCATATAACCCTTGTTTGATGTTAAAACTCAACTTCCCCCCTTTTTTGACACATTCCCATGTGTCAAATCAACGGAGCTAGAAAATTAAAGAAAAGGTCAGTGACCTTATATCTTAGAAAGTATCAGACTTTCACCTATCCAGTGTCGTTGCTCCAGTCCTGTCATCCTGTGCCAGGGAATGAAATCAATTTAAATGTCATGTTAGATCTGTTCAACTCCTGGCTCCGCCCAGAGCCTGCGTCCACAGAATTGCCAAGAAACAAAACCTGTATTAATATGAACTTCACTTCAATATGAACCTGTTGACTACTTTTGACACAGCAAAGGAACATGCTCTCCTTCCCGAGGACAGGCACTGACTCCCACTTATCTCCTGGAGCCAACTGTCCCTCATGGAGACCCAACATAGCAGCTACAAGGTTTTCCAGATTTGTTAAGTTGATCTGTGTGTAATGCTCTCAATCAGGTATGTAATATTAAATGAATGTCGTTTAATCAACTGCCACTACTTAAAACTTAACAAACGATATAACTGAATAAAAGATTACAAAGAATAACATGATATCAGTGTAATGTAAGCGTGTGCGGCCTTCCATGCCCAAAGTCACTCCACTCCATAGATCAGCCAAACATCGCGCTGACTGTAGCTTTTAACCCTTATTAACTTGAGCACAACTCTATAATGAGCAACAAACTGCAATATGTATAAAAATGATCCTGGTTACACCTGCAATGGAAGATCATATGATTATCCTGACACCTGTAAATAGAAGATTAACCTGAGGTTATGACAATCACTGGAACACAAATGTTAATATAATGTCAATAGCTTCAATAAATGATTAACGCAATGCTTGTTATATGATTCTCATGTAATAATAATCCTGACGCTAAAATAACAGTAAAACACCCCCTTTTATCCCGTTTATAAACTTCCCACATAAACGTTTATCCATGCCTCTTTTAATTTTATTTCCCCCTGTTTTCCCCTCACTGACCACAGCAGGGGAAGCTTTGTTTTGATTCAGCCATGAATGCAGCTCACCTGATTCACCACTGAGCCCCACCCTCACTGGCATCTGACAGGGTGGCGCTGCATACTCTTCCTTTAATGTCACTATTTCCAATCTGTTAATTAGAGTGCTTAAACATGAAGTAGACTGCGTCCACAACAAGTCAATACAGCTGTAAATGTGGCCAATTAACATCTATCACCAATCAATAACAAAAAATAGCTTTTATTTTATGCATGCTTTTAGTCAACCACTCACCCAGAGGATCTCCAATCCCAGGAAATTCCTTCTCCTCATTTAATGAGTCTGTCCTCCTTCCATGCCCTGGTAACTGGTCCATCCAGAGCCATATCATCTTGAAATATACATACAACAAGCCAAACCACACCTTGGTCACACCAACCCGTTTCCGCCCTGAAGATGTCCAACGCCATCTTAGTCTGGACTGTCAAAGGTGACTTTAACGCTGACTGTTCCGGCAATCCATTTTATAACATTTGCTGGTCAGATTAGCCAATCTCTGCACCAGGGTTTTAATAGTTTTGCAATTTTCATTAGTTTTTATTTTGATTTAGTTTTGACTTCAGATTTTCAATTTTATATCAGTTTTAATTCGTTTTTACCAATTGTTTGCCAGTTTAGTTTAGTTTTTATTTTTTAAAAATCCTTAGTTTCAGTTTAGTTTTGATTAGTTTCAGTTATAGTTTTAGTTTTGTTTGCAATAATTAAGTGTAACAAAATCCCAGTTTCATCATATCAGTCATGCTCTTCTGCTTATCCTTGGGTATGTTGCTATTCCAGCTACCATACTGCACCCTGGACAGGTCGCCTGTCTGTCGCAGGGCTAACACGCAGAGACAGACAACTCACATTCCCACCTATGGATCCTTTAAATAAATAAATAAATAAATAAATAAAGGCAGATGAACAACCATTGATTCCAGGCAACTACAAAATGTATATCTTGGCCCCAATGAGACTATTAACTCTTGCAGCACCGGGTGTTCGTAAATTTGGTTCGAGTGAATTGATAAACTTTTTGAAGGCAATGGACTCACACAGTTGTGTAGATGTCCCCGTCCTGTTGTCTCAGGATGCATCACGCTGCCTTGCCTGGGGTTAGCTTCTGTTTTCTGGGGATGAGGGTTGAGTGTGCTCCCTTACCTTCTCAAGGTAAGCTAGCTTAGCCTTCTTGTGTGAGCTTTTCAAGTGCACTTTAAGGTTTGTGGGATTTTTCCCTTTAGAAGTGTCCCTCATAATTTGTCTCTTTCCACTACAAGACACTTGCTTTATCCCAAACACAGTCATATTCAAAGTAATCCCAAATTGGACTCTGGCGCTTTCTCCCGACTTTTCCTGACATGATCCTGCACGTGGACGGAGCAGCGACACACACGACTCGACTAACGTGCTGCCACCTGCTGGCATAATGAGACGGCAAGAAAGAAATCTGGAAACTAAACTTCACTTTCACCCTTGACTATTGTAGGACACGCACACATCAATGAAAACTAAACACGTTTGCTATCAATTCAGTTAATTCTAGTTAGTTTTGTGAACACTCATTACAGTTTTAGTTAGTTTTACTTTTTTGTTTTTATTTTTTCCGTTAACGAAAATGTTGTTTTTTTTTTTTCACTTCTAGTTTTCGTTATTTCGTTAGTTTTCGTTAACGATAATAACCTTGCTCTGCACACTGGAATAAACATAAACAACATGATCAACATTTTACTGCGTGTTGTTTCACCATCTTATCGATTCCAACTCTCCATCCGCATGTGGTTTGGCACATTATGTTTATCTAGAACTCCACTCTGTCTCTAAATGTTTGAAGAATTTTTCATGTTTGGGGTCAAATTTTAAGAATTTGACCATAAGTGAAAGTCATGGTGTTATCATCCCCTTTTGGGGCTTACCTTTCCCACTTCTGATGATATTCCTCCCTATTCTTTGCAAGTACCCCCTTTTGGTGGCGAGAAACTGTTGGTGTGGTCAAGTGGGTGCTGTAAAAACAAAAGCTCAGGACAGAACAGTCACCAGTCATGTACTCACACACAAAATTAGCATATATTTGATTTCATATTGATCCTCTGAGTGTAATGGTACATTTTAATTTGAATTTATCAAAGCTAAACACAATAATTTTTCCTTCTTTATTTTGCTCTTGTTCTTGTGCAGCACCACCTCCTATCACATGCCCCTGTCGGTTATATCTCTACTTTTCTAAATTATTGACTATTTCAATGAAAGGACCTAAATGACGGGGACCAGTGTTTATTGTTACATATCTCCATTTTGAGTGTGACAAGCCTACCATTTCCCTGTTATCCATAGATATTAATAGAGGTTTTTTTGGCTTTTTTTTTTTCCTCTATTAAAGTTAATTGACTCTTTACAGCAGCCTGCTATGGTTAATAATAACATGTTCAGTCATGAGTGAAATCAAACCTTTTCTTCACTTTAGCATTTAACATTCCCAACAATATAATGTGATACATTAATCGAAACACAGCTACTAAAACACAATTTTCTTAATGCAAACATCAGTAACTCAAAATTAGCCACCAAAGGGTTCAGTCTGCAGTTCACACTCATGTGAAGCTACAGCCTCCCCCTCTAGTCTCTGTCATCCTTCTGTTCTTGCAAAAACAAAACAAAGCAAGACAAAACATCCACCTTTTTTTTTTTTTTTTTACAGGCTGGGTGAATTGTTTGTGGACATTTACTAATCCTAAAGTCGGCACCGTTTTTGTCTCAGTATCAAATCAGTTAAAACTTTTAGTCGTCAGTCCATCACAGTCCAGCCACATGCATACATCCACACACATTCATACCAGAAGTTGCTGATAATTGAGTCTCACGCGCAACCTATTTCGAGTCTCCATCACCAGCAAGATGACGTCATCATTTTAAAGGAAAACAGTTCCTTGTTTTTTGACTGGATTGACTCGCTGCAATCCTTTTAGGCTCAGGACTTCTCATGTGATCAGTGTCCCATATAAGTGAATTTCTCCCAAGCCCATTATAATCATGGAGAAAAACACTTTGCGACTGTTTCCAGTAAGAATATTTTATAGCGCTTTAAAGTTCAATCTCTCAGGCCTGGATTAAAGAGCTGATTTGTTAAATCAGGAACTCACAAAATACCAAAATATCAGCACCGGTGGATCACACCTCTCAGATGTTCTTATTTCAGTGCACTGTAACAAAAGCAAAAACAAACGTAACCAATAAAATACTCATAAAGTAACAAATACTGGGGCCCATTGCAAACATGTCCAAGCATAAAACCATCTTTCTCTCTCTTAGAGGAAGAAAACAATCCAAACCTCACTGATGAAATCAACCTAGTGTTAAGCAAAACCCAAAAATCAACCAAAACTTCACCAGAAAGTTTTTCTCCCTCTCGGGACAATATTGTGTAGGAATACGGGGACCGTAACTCCTTTTTGCCCTAAAAAACGTGTTGGATTTACTTGATTCAATAGTGGACACTGGTTGCACACAAATGTTTTGCTTTGGCAGAAACTTAAACAACTGAGTTAAATCAACACAACCTTTTCATATTCAGTAAACCTGCATTTTGTGTTCATAAAACACGATTGAAACATGTTCAGATGGAGTAAGTTGAGCTCCTGGAATATTTTAATCCTTCACAACTCTGTCAGTTTATTTCAACACTATTCAATAACTTTTATCCAAATACTACTTGGTCACTTAAATACTACATGTTGTCTTCATATTGCATACGGTTCAACAAAGTCTAGATCCTGGTTACCATAAAAATTGAATGGGTCTACAACAACTACCATCCTCCTATCTTTCTCCTGGTTGCAGCAGGGCTGGGAAATAACCCTGAAGTGATAGGTTACCAGGCAGGGTGCACCCCGGACAGCTGACCAGTCTATCAGATAGAAACAAACAGCCATTCACACTCACATTCATGGATAATTTAGAATCATCAATTAACCTAGCTCTAATAGCTGCATGACTTTTTCTCTCACACTGGAAACCAGAATTTCGTACAGAGCTTTAAAGCCTGAGGCAATTGTGTTAAACACACGCGAGATGCTTACGTAAATCCAAGAGCTGGCCCCTTTTTTTTTCAGTGTGTTTCTCCTTCAATTAAATCTCACTCACAACAATGTGGGGCTCCGAAATAAAACTCACACCGTTAATTCATCATTTTCACTCTGTACCACTGCTCCTTATCAGGCTGTGTGAAGCACAGTGAACAATTCAGTCGAGGCCTTGAGCCATAAACAGACATCACGCACAGACATTGTTTTCATAACCAAACTGCTTTAGACCCTGTCCCCTAAATCTACACAAACGCCCTCTGGGTGGCATGAAACACATTTAACCAATAAACAATCAATGGCTTCTTGTTGCTGTAACAGATTCTGTATTTGGACGTTTGTGTGCAGCATTTTGCGTGTCAGCATAAGCATTTGTTAGTAAAGCATTCTTCATTGCAGCAGCGTGTGTGTGTGTGTATCACTCTTCATTGCACAAGCGTGTGTGTGTGTGTGTGTGTGTGTGTGTGTATCACTCTTCATTGCACAAGCGTGTGTGTGTGTGTGTGTGTGTGTGTGTGTGTGTGTGTATCACTCTTCATTGCACAAGCGTGTGTGTGTGTGTGTGTGTGTCATTTCTTACTCAATCAACGAGTGCATATGTGTTCATATGTGTGTTTCTCTTCATTCTGAGTCAGTGCATGTAGATGTGTGTGTTTGTGTGTGTTTGTGTTCATCACCTTCCTGTTCTGGTGTTCTGGGTAAACCACGGCCTGAGGCGTGCCCTGGGGTCCTGCCCTCCTCCATTTCAGTCTGTTTGCATCCATTGGTGCTGCTGCTCAAAGTTCTGTCCATACTGGTTCTGGCCTCAATTGAGGCAGTCCTTTTCTCCAGTGTCCTGCATCTTCTCCTTGTCCAGCTCCTCCTTAACTTGACCCTTTTGCTTCTGTAGCTCCTTCAGGGTTTGCTCCTGCTGTAGGAGCTTCTTGTCAGGTTTGGCGAGCTCCTGCTCCAGCAAGCTCCGGCCTGATTTCAAGTCCTGCATCTGGGACTCCAAGCCTGACTGATGGGTTCGATTATCAGCCAGCTCCTCCTGAGCCATGCTCAGTTTCTGCTCTGATGCCTTGAGCTCTTACTGAGGGCAGAAACCTCAGAGTCTTTTCTGTACACGTCAGATTGAAGTTTATTGATGTTTTCCTTGCTTTGCTCCACGGCCTTCTGCAGCTCTGCTGTCCGGCTCTTCTCAGAGGTCAGCTCCTGGCCGAGCCCCGACACCTGTGCCTTCAGCTTATTTTCTTCTGGTGCTTTTGTCCATTCTGAGGTGCCTCCTGACCTCAGTTACTCCTCCTGTCTCTGGCACGCCCTTTTTGCTGCCCGATCATCCGTGTTGGTCCATCACTGTCCTGCACAGTTTTAATGCAGAGTTGTTAAGGTCAGCATTCTTTTGCTCGCCCTCACTTTTCATCTGGGCTTAATGGGCGTCTCGTCAGAAAATCAGCGTCTTAATTACAGGCATGTATCATTGTTTGCAAATCATAATTATAAAACTCACTAACACGCTAAACAGGAAGCGAACGTCCTCTGTGCGCTTCACAGCAGCCACCTCATTTGCATGTTCACACACCGTCTAAAAATAGCTCGCAGCGCTGCAGCGCGCTGTCGTCACACACAGCCTCACACACAGCTCTATTATTTTATATTACAAAGACGTCTTATATTTACAATCACTCTCAGGCCTGACAGCTTTAGCGCCTACACAATTTTGACAAATTTAAGTTAACGGGTCCAACCGAAGAAAGTCCAACTTTTTTGTGATCAGTTAACCAGTATCAGACTCTAACTGTATCTGGCCTAATCTCTAAAGTCCCTAACTCAATTTAACAGTGTCCAAAAAAGCGCAGATACTGTTCCAAACGGTAAAGTGGTGCAACCACTAGTTATTCTGGAGTGCCCCAAGCTCCACAGTGACCAACTGACTATCCCTCAAAGAGGACAAGGCCTAGGCATCCCTGGCCTTGGCAAGCGTTACCTCTGAGCACTGCGCTTCCTAGCGGTTCCACCGCCGTTCTAGGATAATTTATAACACTTTTAAACAGCAGTCAACTCCCCAAAACAAGAGTATGACTGAGGCAGGTGCAACCTAGTGGTCAATGGAGCCTCTAACTCACAAAATGACCAACTCAGGTCCAACCATAACCAATGGAGCCTCTAACCCACAAAATGACCAACTCAGGTCCAACCATAACCAATGGAGCCTCTAACTCACAAAATGACCAATTCCCTATCAAACTACTTGGGCCTCTAACCCAATTTCACTGTTTTACTTTACTTTGGGCCTCTAACCCAATTTCACTGTTTTACTTTACCTTGGGCCTCTAACCCAGTATTTTAACTTATAAACTTCAACTTGAATTAGTCTCATGAGATTTTCATTAAAATCAAAACAGACATCTACCAGTAATTTCAGTGAGTAGACTTCAATTTTGTCATGTCCAATTTGGCACACTTTGGAAATAATTCAACAGGTAGTGCCTTACCTTTGTATAAGCCGGCTTATGCCCACTCACGTCAGACCACTGGCTCGTGCCTGTCCGTTCGACAACCTCGGACCGTCCAAACCTCCAACTTCCACCCCAATACCACAGGACGAGCCCCCAAACTGCTACGGATTCAAATATTGGGGATGGATACAAGAGGAAAAACCACAATAACAACACTGGTCCGGCTGGGTTGAGTCAAACGATGATTTTAATGATCACACGCGTGGGAGATGGACACCGTACGCAGACAGCATCAGATCTCAAAATGGTGGAGCATTGATCAAACTCTTATAGCCTCTAGTGGCCCCCACCTAATCATAAAAGCCTAAACATTCACATTCTTTCTCTCACACAGTGTCTAAGCTACGACCTTGGCTCCCTGTTTATCTGCTCCTGCTGAGATGGGGCAGAAAACTCCAGTATGTTCTGTTCTCTTCTAATCAGACAAATAAGGCGATGACTTCCTGCAAACAGTATTTCTTATAACTCAGCAGTATAATGCATCATAAAACAATATCATTCATTCACAATAAACCAGCAGTCTAATGTAATGCAAATCAGTTTAACAAATGCAATAGTTATCACCTTCTTCTAATTCAGGAGAATAATGCAAACTAAAACTACATAATAATTCACAGTCTTCAATTAAGGGTCTAACATGGCATAAAATAATATTATAATCCCACAGTAACTAAAGGCTTCAGTGAGGAGGTGTGTCTGAGCCAGCGCTATGCAGGGCACATTCTTTCAAGGCAACACTGGTTGCTCAAAACCGCACAGAGCACATGCTGGTGGCAGTTATCATTTTGATTTTGTTTACTTACACATCGATCTGAAATATTGTATTGCAACAGTTAAATCTGTTCAGAATGAAGTAGAGCTGCTACACTGGTTGAAACGTCCTTTGACTGTCAGTGTTCACTTAAATGTGTGGCACAGAGTAGCAGACAGCTTGTGAAAGCTTCACTTGTGTTGCCAGAACATGATTCATGGAGCGGTGGTTTTGTTCTTTTTAGCTACTGTGATACTCCTCCTCCTCTTCCACAGACGATTCACACTGACTCTTTGTGTTTACACTGTGTTGTCTTTGTGTAAGAATTCAAATCCAGCCAGATTTCAAAACGAGACTTCTGTTAAATGCATCTATATGGAATAATTATGTGATGTTTATTTCCCACTTTGTCGTGGCAGACACCTGCAGACACTGAGCCGCTGGATCACCGCAGGCTGTGGGAGATGGGACAGGTGGACTACCTCGGCAGAGATGCCTTTCAAAACATCCAAAGGATGCTGGACCGCTTTTTGGATTAAAAAATGTCAAACTTCATCAGCCTTAGTGTTTCCATGTTCTGTAGTGTGGTTATTAAAATGCTGGGGTTTGACAGTTTGCACGCCTTAATACATAGAAGGGCACACAAGTATTTATAAAAACTGAAGTTACACACAGTAACACGCTTTTTACCTGTTTACATACTTACTGATTTATTTATTTGAGCAGTCTGATAGACATCTACATCGTTCATAGATGGTTTGGTTTTTTTAAAGTATCTCCCCTGTGCTGCTTCTTACTAGATGGCCCAGTCAGGACAGAGGAGAGCTAGTACCCGTTTTAGTTTCTGTAGTTTTCTTTTCTTTTTGTTTTATTAACCTGTGCTTTCTTGGTATTGTGCTGGACTAGTCTTCATCATTCTCTGACAGTGACCACAGGCCAAAACCTGTTGGTCAAGGATCAAAGCTGTTCTTTATACTCCAAGTGTTTTTGGACCCTTGTTTTTCTGCATGCACCTTGGAAGTAGGTGACGCTGTGGCAGGAACAGCCTTTGTGCTGGAAGTGGCAAATGCAAAATTAATATTGCATGTGAGAATCATAAAAATATGATATAGATAGTTTAATTGGAAACTTTAAATTGCCCATAGGTGTGAATGTGGAAGTGAATGTGAGTACAAATGGTTGTCTCCTGCCTATATGTTGGCCCTGCGACAGACTGGCGAGCTGTCCAGGGTGTACCCTGCCTCACGCCCTAAGACAGCTGGGGTGGGCTCCAGCACCTCCCGCCATCCTGAAAAGGATGAGCGGAAGCAGATGGATGGATGGATAGTTTGAAGTTGACTTTAAGTATGCACTTGGCTTTCAAACTTGGATCATTTGAACACCAAAATGCAAGATGTCATGCTACTCATATCCCACCGAGTCATGCAAACTTTGATCCATTCTTTTAAGACGGTCCTTATAAATACATAAAGATTTATGACTATCATTATAAATAATGAAAATCCATAGAATTTACAGAATTTACAGAAATTCTGAACAAGAGTGACTCCAAGATGAACAGGTTGTAAAACCTTAAAGGAAAAGGCCAAAAAGGCAGATGCTTGACCCCTGGAGTCTGTCTATACACATGCTTGTTTAAATATTTAAACCTTTAACACTGGCACTGGTCTGGTGATACCACTAACACTCACTGATGGCTAATAGATGTTTTTCCCATTAGAAATGGTTGCAGTCCTTGAGTTGGTTTTAAATGACTTGATATGAATGATTAAATAATGACCAAATTCTACATACCTCAGCACTGACACGATCTGACCAGTACACACGCAATGAAAAGGCCTAATGTCTCAGAGTAGTGGAGGAGAGGAACTGCAGCTCAGCCATTAAGGCCTCGTTCACTCAGTGTTGACTGGAGTGGGCTCCAACCCTAACCCTGTCTCCCGATGTCTCCTCCACCCTCATGAGACTGCTGGGAGATGGAACAAGCCCTGTGAGCGCACACATGGATGTCTTTTCCTCGACGAGCTCAGCTGCCTGTGCAACTTGAAACGGCTGCAGGCACTGCTTCATGCCAGTGATATGGACACAGCAAAGACAGACCTGTGGCCAATACCTGCAGAACCATTCTTTTTTTGGAGGTTGTCTTCTTATTGCCAGTGTACTACGGTGTTATTTTTGTGCCTCTATTCTGAGCACACGTAAAAAATTTTGCAAGTACAAATGTTGCATTTTGAGGAGAAAATAATTGGCACTGGTTAAACCAATCCACTCCACTGGGTTTAGCTACATTTTGGACAGTGTTTCTGGAATGCAGTAGCTAACGAGCCGATTGGAGAAAGAGTTGAGCGTGCGGGGAGCAGAGATGTTGTGAGTGTGAGCGACACACTGAGAGCAGGTGTGCAGATGTCTGTGAGCGCACAGAGCAGAGATCTGTTATTGTGTGTGTATACGGATAATAGCAAACACTGAAATACAGTTCTTGCACACAGCAATGAATTTTGTTCACTCAAATTAAACTTTTCTTTGCTCAAAATAATTTTCTCCTCAAAATGCAACATTTTTTTTATGTGCACTCAGAATAGAGGCACAAAAATAACACCATAGTGTAGCTGGTGTCTCTTTAATGTGCACCAAAGCAGGTGAAATGATTGATGATGGCTTCTGCTTTTTAACGTGTAATAAGAACTGCTTTCTGTTTTAGCTGGTTTTGAGAAACCAGTAGCACCAGTTTAATTTGTGATTTCTGAGCTGGTATTGAATCAACTTGCAACAAAATTGCTTGTTTTGTGGAACTGTTACTTTTGGTCATGTAGTCAGATTTATAAAAACTTCCTAGGCCACCACATGTGTGCATCTGCACAAACACACACTCTCACTACCTTATTTCTTAAGGATGTACTTTAATGTTTCCAGTAGGGGGCACTGTGGTCCTTTGGAGTGGCCATCTTCTCAGCTCATCACAGAAGCAAAAGCAGAGATTAATAGCTGTCTGTCTGCTGTTGGCAGGATGCTGTGTGATCCTTATCCAATGGGCACACAGTGCATGTAATTTTCATAAGCATTTCTCCTATAATGTTGTCACCACAACACAATGCAGTGTGCTGAATGTAAAGCAAGAGTAAAGATGTGAGCTTGGGCCGCTGGTGAGAAGGCCTCGGCTAAGAGCAGTGATGTGCCCGGCTTTCTAAGCAATTCCTCCTTCAGTCTAATTCATTCAAGATTAGTGTGTGAGTGCAGAGTTGGGATAAGTTAACCCTTTCACACATAGTAGTCACGACAGTGGACAGCTATGCAAAGGCTGTTGTATTCGTGTCAGTGTTGATGGTGTACTTGCACTTAAACCCCTACACTGGACACTGATGTGTCACTCCAAGCCCTGCCTGGTCCTTTAATGTTACTATAGATGTATGATGTGTTTCTTTGTAATTATTTTTATTTAACTGTTTCATGCATGAATTATGATAACCTCAATCAGGAGTTTTATTCATCTTTTCATGCCTAAAGATGAATAAAAGTCCTGATTGAGGTTGGAATAGTTCATGCATGACAGGGTTAATAAGTTCACCACCTCATTCATTAAGTCCTGAAAACTAAAAGGAATCAAGAGATCAGTCCACGGAGGCGATACAATTCTTGAAATGATTCGAGTAACTGCAGTTAACCTAGGATGACTAACAGAAAGCTGGGTTAGATTATTTCAGCCTTTGTTGTGTGACAGTCACCTGCACTACGCTGGCAGCAGCTTAACCCTCATAATGTCCTCCACACACCTGTGGTCCTCAGGGGTCAAACATGTCCCCAGCTCATTTGAGTGTTTTTAAAAGTACAAAGTATAAATTGTCAATCATTTCAGTGTTACACCTTAGTTTAACTTAAGACCAACACATTAACACAAAATTTACCCAACATTTTGCAATTTAGGGCCACCAGACCTTGTTTACATAAAGTATCGTCTGTTTTTGAGCAAAAATAAAACGAGACAATAAAATATGTTTAGATTAGAAAAATTAGAAAAAATGTTTAGATTATTTTGACTGTCTGACTAACCACAGAGTGCTGTATGTTGAACTTTAGTGAGAATTGTTTTTTTTTTTAATCATTTCAAATGTTAAATGGCAGCGAATAATCACAGCTGTGGTCCGATCTGGTTTGATTGATACTTAATTAATATGAAGTAGATTTTTCCCCACTTTTAATTAAAACTTAATTCAAACATTTTGACACAATGTCTTTATTCCATTTCAAATTTATGTCTGATAAAACTTTATTTATACAAAATGTTTCTTTGTTTTTGGGTAAAAAATAAATTAAATCATCAGTTATCGTGAGGATCGTTTCACAACCAGAGTCGGCTGCTTTAACAGATGATCACAGACGGGTTTATGTCAAAGTTAATTTAGAAAGCTGTTTTTAAACTACTTCAAGTTTTTTACTGGCAGCAAATAATCACATCTGTTGTCCTCTGGGCTCAAAAATGTCCCCGTCTGGTTTGACTGTTTATAAAGCCATAAATATAAAATATCATCCATCTCTGTGTTTCAAGGTTTTATTCAACTTTATTCCAACTCATTACCTGACAGTTTTCTATATTTTGGCATGGTAGGAACAGCAGGGCATGGGTCTGAGTGAAGGCAAACTTTCATGAGGACAAAGACGTGTCCATATTTGACCCAAGTGCAGGAGGAAGCTCAGGTTCATTCCTCTGCACTGGTCCCATCATGGACAGCTTTCTTTCTGCAGTTGCAGGCCAAGGGTCATATACAGTAAACAAGTTGTTACAGGTGATTGTTTTCTTTTGGAAACCTGCAATGTTAGGGACAACTCGCGTGTCCTGACTGCAGGACAGACGGTTTGCCATCGCACACGAGCATGTTCCATGTACAGCTGGACCTGCATCACATGCTGCCCATGTTTTTATCTCATAGCTCCCTGGTTTACTTGGATGTTCTGTTGGACAGAGTCCTCTGAAGGGGACTTGGTGCTCATACAGTCACATCAGTACCAGGATCTTACATCACAGCAGGAGAAACACCCACTTGTTCCATACACCTCATGGGAGCACGTTTGTGTCATGAACGACGATCATCTATTGTGTCTTTATCAAGAAATTATATCCTTTTTGTGCTTCTATGATTAATCTTGTGTCAGCATGAAAACTTCTCTACCAGACTCAGGATGTCATAAACTGATCGTTGATTCTCCCTCCTCATTATATTAGAGGACAATATGTGCTTTGTTCTACTGCTCATTGCTTTGCACAACATGGTAAAAAAAATGTACTTTTTCATACTTTGTGTGTACGTATTATTGTAGGGTCGACCTTACAATATGAAGCACCTTGATGCGACTGTTGTTGTGATTTGGTGCTGTATCAATAAGATTGAATTGAATATAGAGCACCTGCCTCCTCATTGTGCTGCCTGTTGTTGTTGTTGTTGTTGTTGTTGTTATGACCAGTGCTTGACCCCACACATCAGTGATCCAAGATCCAAGATGTTTGAAAGCAGTTTGGTGTGAAAATATGACCCTTTGCAACACTTTGTACTTTGGGGTCATTTTTGACCCCTGAGGACCACAGGTGTTATAAAATCCAATAAAATCCCCATAAATAAATCAAATTACTTAAAACTTATTCCAATCATGCATAGCATAGTAATAAATAACTCCTGTTATTTTCAGACCATTTGATGAATAAAAAACACATTTTTGATGGCGAAAGATTTATTTTCGGTTCAGAAATGACCCGAGGACAACACAAGGGTTAACTGATCACGGAGCATGCCTCTCATGTTGAATGTCCAGAAATCTGAAATCTGATTTCTATGACCTGTCCACTGAAAGAAGCCCTTAGGTCAGGTTTCAACAAGTCGACAGAAAATGCTTTCAGCAGGCACATCTATCTATTAATGTATCGGTCGATTGATTGAAGCTTCTCTTTGGACAGTTCTTCTAAATAAACATGTTTCAGTCTGTAATCTTTTAAAAGTTCTGAACTAAAGGTTATTGAAGAAAACCAGCACAACAAGCAACAGTAAGAAAAAAAAGAAGAACTCAGTATTTTATTCATATCCAGTAATTCTGGAAAATACCAATATGCATTTGAACATAAACTACTGACAGAGAATACAGAGAGTGTATTTCTCTCATGCTGGCTTCTCTTCACAGCGTGAAGGTCAATTGTATTTACACCAAATCACAATGTAAACCACCTGGAGTTGATTGTTTTTGAAGGTAAAGGCTCTACAGTAACACAGAGAGAGCCCCGTCAATCAGACGACCCCTTTTGAGCAAGCATCCTGAGAAGGGTGGATTCAGGGTCACCTGGTCCGGCTCGGTGAAAATCTTTTTTGAAATTCTTAAGCCTAATCTTAAAAGTACAGAGTGTCTGTCTCCCAAATTGAAGCTGGAATATGTTCACACTTTTCCTCGATTGATGACATCATCATTGAGGTCAAGGAAAAGAGATTAAGAACAGAAGATGGGAGGTTGTTTGGAGCATGAAAGGAAACTCACCTAATTCAACAGGAAATTCAGAACTATAGATGCTTTTAAAACATGTATGCTTCTGTTTTTGTTCCTTACCTCATTTCAACAGAACTCTTTGAATGTATACAAGTCAACTAGAAGCTTTTTCAGATGATGATATGATATGTTTGTCCCTCTTCTTCTTCTACTTTTGTTGTTTCTGACCCTGGTGGGTTGTCACAGGGACTGTGTCAGATGAGGCGGTTGGTCCTGCAGGTGGAGGTATGTGTGGATCAGGTTTATTTCATCCCATGTTTGGATTGGGATCTGGGGAGGCTGTTTGTGCTCACTTTGGATGGTGTGATGGGCCGTAGTGTACTGCTGGGGTAGCCCCCTGTTGTGTGGGATTTCAGGTGGGACGTGTTTATTCTTTAACACTTTGTACGTGTCAGAATAATGTCTATGTAAACGACAAGGCCAGAGCAGGACACTGTACTACAAAGTGATAACCAATGCCCCACTGCCAGCGGATTTAGATGTTACAGATAAAATGGTCACAATAGTTTTTATAACTGACTGAAGTTTGGATGCCAAACAAAGCGAATTTATATTTAAAAATCTGATTATCGAACACAGAAGAACTCATTTTGGTTACACAGTGTTGAACACTGGTAAATATTAAATGGAAATGGTGAAGTGAACATGTTAGCACAGAATCTCATTGGACTGGCTGACCATCAGGCAGCTTGTCTTAGTCTCCCAGTAAATAAACTCGTCCCTTTTTCAGTCTATCTGATATGATTTAGAATGAGCACGAGCATTCACAAAGACAGCTCAGTGTCTTTGTCACAAATGAGCAACCTGCCACATTAACACTCACAGTTAGCTCAAAGCTCCAAATCTGATCATTACAATGAGTTAGTGCTGCTTTCATTACAGAGGCATCTGTACGTCCTTATTCTCATGGTCCAAAGAGAGAAAGCATTTTCTTCTGATGAAGCACCCCTTTAACCATTACATTTATCTTCTCTGTTACGCAGTCATGAAGTGCCTCTCACCCAGCTTATGGTTCATCGGTCAGCTGTGACATCATGTGAAAATCTCTAGTCATCCATAGATCACAGCAGATTCTCCATATATTGATGTTTCTGAGCAGGAGGGCACATGCTTTGATTACCACTAATCCCTGAAGTAAGGGTCCTTTTCCATTTCCTATGATTTGACTTCCCTTAGTAAATCATCTGAAGTCAGAGCGGGTAAGCACAACAAAGTAACAGGTACATATGAAGAGCATAAACATCCAGAAGAGAGGCATTACATAATCCTGATCAGTGAGAAAACCACAGTTACAGCAGGAGGAAACCATCCGTGGTGGCATCTCCAAACTGTAGTCTAGTACCTTCTGGGTCACAGACCAAGACTTCAAGGTTATTCAGTTCTGCATTTAAATCTTTGTAGCCACATTATCAAAAACATGCACCGTTGCATTCCAGTCATTTTACCGGTGAAAAAGCTGCACAGCATTTGAGAAGTTGGGTGGTGTACCACAGTTGAGTACTGCGCTCCGGGAGAGTAGAAAAGCACTTTACAAAATCTGTCCGTTTACTGATTAACCCTGACAATTCTGATACCAGCTGTCACAAAAAGAGTAGCTGATGCTAAAATTCTCATAGTGGGATTGTTTTAGGACATATATGCTAATCTAACTGATTTCCTCACAGCTTTGCAGACTGTGGCTGTATTCCCAGAGGCGACTCTCAGCGTAGCTGCGACCAGCTTCCCTCATCCTAATTGCAAAGTTCGATCTATAAGGCCAGCTAAACAAAAACGACACTTTTGAATTATTTATTTAGAGTTAGAAAGTTATATTTCCAAGAAAATACTACAAACATTTTTCTCAGTTATGGTGTCATTTTTAGCAGAGTGGCAAACATTCTTGAGTCATCACTTTTTCAATTTGTTCCCTTTCCAACCTCAGCAGAAATAAAGGTTTTATTTTTGAGCTTAGTGGAAATGTGGAGGAATTTTATATTCAAATAAGGAAAACTGCTACGCATCACAGTCTGACAGACACAAATTATTTACATATGAGAACGTAGTACAGTGTCAGCACTCTGCAGAAGCAGATTCAAAGATGCTCCACGTTGCTGTGAAAAATCTGAACCAAGGTATAAAAACATGGAAATATTCAGGTTGGGCCTTTATTATGAAAAGCACAGGATACCAGCAGTTTCAGCTTCTTTAAATAAAAATACAACAACAACAAAATTACATATATTCTCAGTCAATTTTATTAAGTTCAAAAGTATTTCACAATTAAATGAGCTGTTTAGCAATTCTTTACAGGCTGACATCATCTGTCCTTGTCAGAAATAACTGTTCCACTGAAGAAAAGGTACACATACAGCTGGGAATATATGCTCACTGATCAACTGAAGATCAGCCAAAGGATAAAATGTTTTGGCGTGATTAACTTTGAGTGGAGCTGATAGAGCCAAAGCCGGATAGTTTAAGGCCGGGTCTGGAGAGTAACTCTTTGCACAGCTTTGTCCCGCCAGGCTACATTTTAACATGCTGAACAGTTTGGCAGTCATTGGCGTAAATGCTAATTATTCCAATGTTGTTCATTTAGCACCAGTCTCATGTAGACGATTGTGGTTAGGCGTGGTCCATCTGTCATAACCGGCACATCGCACCCCGGCAGCATCACTAAGCAGCTGAGGTAATCACAAGCCAGCAAAACAAAATCGCTGTCCACATATTTAGTTTGACCGATGAATACAAATGTAGATTTCCAATTAACAATTATATTACAAAAGTTTAGAAAAATAAATTAAAGCATTGCACATCCTTGATAAGATAAGCATCTTATACTAAAACGAATCAACATCAAAAAGTCATTTTGTGTTTTGCATGCTGGCATGCACGCTCCACGTCCCTGAGTCACTTGAAACAACGATGTTTTATATTATTTAAGTCTATCTTTATTACAGTATTTGTCTTGCACGTAGCAGGTGAACACAACTATTCTGCTTGATAGTGTGAAGTGCCAGCACAAGACAATTACTTTTGCTTTCTCTTTCCAGTTGTGTAGGCTAATTACCTCACAATGTAAAGTGGCCTGAGGAAATTGTTGTTGTGAATTGGTCCTCTATAAAAAAAACAAAAAAACTGCATATATTTTCTAAATGCTTGAAATGGGAGGTTTGCAAAATGGTGAAAACTGTAAACTGGCACACGGTGTCTTCAACTAACGGCCTCTAAAGAGCAAACACTCAAAGCATCACTGCAGGTTTTAATCAACTCATCATTATAACTGAAGTTATTACTACATGTGGTGATTAAACGCTTCCTTTTAATCAGGCAGTTGTTTGGGCAGCAACAGACGAAGAGGAACAGTGACATTTTAGAACACGTTGAGAACTGTAGCTTTAGAGTCCAAGCCAATGGCATTTCTGGCTGTGCATCGGTAGATGCCAGCGTCTCTTTGCGTTGGATTCTGGATGATGAGGGAACCTTGCGGAAGGAGGTACTTGTTTTCAAAGAGCTTTGGCTTTGCATTGGCAGCCAGACGAATTTTGTCAGGTGTTTCCCATGCTACCTCAACTTTAGGGATGCCAGTTGCTACGCAGTTTAACTGAACAGCAACTCCACGTTTAGCATAAGTCACAGAGGGAGGGCCGTTAGTAATTTGAGGTGGGTATGCTATTACATTTACCAAAATGGAGAGCAAGGAGCTGCCATATTCATTACTAGCTCGGCAAACGTAGGGACCCCGATCATAGACTGACACTTGTTGTATGGCAAGTGTTCCATTGGGCTGTATGGTGTATCGCCCAGCTCTCTGCGGTCTGCTGAGGACGACTCCACTGGGCAGAGTCCATGCTAGTCTGAGTGCTTCACCAGTGGTTTGACAGTGAAGCCAAAGGTTTTCCCCATTCATGACACTGATAGGGGAATTATATCTGCTGTTGATCTCTGGTTTTTTTCCTGGGGACAGTGTAACAGTATGCTCCACAAGCCCCCCTGAATTATGTATCAGACAGCGGTACATACCAGCCTCAGCCATAGAGGGGTTGCTGATGATCAGCAAGCCATCAGGCTGGTGGAAAAACTTGGAGAACCGAGCCCCACTACGCAAAGGTGTACCACTGGGCAGGATCCAGGTGACAGGCAGTAGTATTGAGCCCTCAAAGGAGCAATTCAAAGCCACAGCATTCCCTACACTCAGCAACTGAACATTTGCTTTGGGAGCTCTAATTTGTGGCCTCTCATCAACTGTCTTCACATCCAAGTTGACCACCAACCTGACCTCTCCTCCTTCATTACGAGCAATACAAACCAGTTGCCCCGAGTCTGTCTCCTTGGGTGAATGGATTTCCAAGGTACCATTCTGGTGAACTACCACTCTATTGCTGTAATATGGTGCAGAAAGGGTCAAATTTCCTGGCAGAAGCCAAGTGATTCGAGGGCTGGGGTTTCCATGTACATTGCAGTCCAGCAGCTTTTGCTGATTCTGAACTGCGGTTACTTTGATAGCATTCAAAGTTCCTCTTAACCCATTGATCACTGGAGGTGTTATCAAGACTTCGAGTCTGGTAACTTCACGGTCCTGTCCTGCATTGTTTCTAGCTATGCATGTGTAGTTACCTTTATCAAAACCTTGGATCTTTTGAACTACCAATGTCCCATCATCCAGAACCTGGTATTTGTCTAATGCGGGGGAAATCACTTTGTTTAAAGGGGATAGCCATGTGATGACTGGCGCTGGTTCACCTTTGGCATTACATCTCAGTGTAGCTTCGTTGCCATAGAAAACGCTGACAGTCTGTGGATCTTTATTTTGAATTTTCGGTGGGGAGGGTGCAGCTTTGATCTTGACTCTGACCTTCATCTCATCTTTGCTATGTTGGTTTTCCGCGTAACATGTGTAGTCACCTTGTTCTGGCATGCGAACATTGTTGAAGTAAAGTGTCCCATTGTCAAACACCACATACCTACATGTAGTTCCAGAAGAGAAGGATAAGAAATGGTTACTCACTGTTACACTTTCATGACTGGATTCATTGGTTGGCAATGAAGAGAATGTATTAAATTAATACAACATATATAATGACATTATTTAAATTTAAACTTCACATATTCATGTCACATGAAGTTCTTTTCTTACCAAAGGAAAAATAACTAGTGATTACACCTGATGTTTCAGTCTGACTGAAATCTGTTAACTTAATTAAATTTCAGTTAATTTCTATAGCGCCAAATGACATCAACAGTCGCCTCAAGGTGCTTTATATTGTAAAGTAGATCGTACAATAATAGATACAGAGAAAAACACAACAATCACATGACCCCCTATGAGCAGCACTTTGGCGACAGTGGGAAGGAAAAACTCCCTTTTAACAGGAAGAAACCTCCGGCAGAACCAGGCTCAGGGAGGGGCGGGGCCATCTGCTGTGATTGGTTGGTGTGAGAGAAGGAAGACAAGATAAAGACATGCTGTGGAAGAGAGACAGAGGTTAATAACAAGTATGATTCAGTGCAGAGAGGTCTGTTAACACATAGTGAGTGAAGAAGAAACAGTAGGCCTATCGCAGCATAACTAAGGGAGGATTCAGGGTCACCTGGTCCAGCCCTAACTATATGCTTTAGCAAAAAGGAAAGTTTGAAGCCTAATCTTGAAAGTAGAGATAGTTTCTGTCTCCTGAATCCAAACTGGAAGCTGGTTCCACAGAAGAGGGGCCTGAAAACTGAAGGCTCTGCCTCCCATTCTACTTTTAAATACTCTAGGATTTCTCTAGGATGGTAAACTGTTCTTGAAGTTCACTGAGAGAGAAAGAGCTGTGCAGGAAGTGTGATTATATTGTGGTGGAAGCAAAACAGCCAACGTCAGAGGGAATTAACGATGTTTATCAAACATGAAGATTAGTTTGGATCTTCTTTTGCTGCTGGTTCAGTGAATTTTGGATGGAGAGGGACAAAACCTGCAGCATCAGAATCTGTGAGATGTCGGCCTTCAGCACCGACGGCGTGCCTGTTTACGTGCGGTCGGGTGAACGATCCACGCTCTGTGTTTATATCTTTGTGTGGAATCTGTTTACCTGCTCTCGTTTGCTGTTTTAGCTTTTTGGTGGTTGTTGAAATAGTTTAGTGAGCTTTGAGCGGAGACTCTGGCATTTCTGGCAAAATACATTTATATTTAAAAATTGATTCAGGGTAATGGATCGATTTATCGCATTGTTCAAATTAAAATCGGTTTGAATTGGGAAATCGATTTTTTAAAGCCAGTTCTAGTTTTGATGCTTTGTGAATCTTTTTATGTTTTGTTTAAGCCAAAATATGTCAAAAAGAAATACATATTTTACCAATGCTTAATAGATTTTATGTGGAAATGAAGAGTCATTAAACTTAAGGTGGTATGGTGCACTAGAGACTCGACTAATCGTTTCCAAGGGAGTCTAGTTTTAATGAAATGAGACCAATGACATAAGGTCATTTGTTAGACACCTTTCAACATATTTATGGGGTAGTAGCAGACTTTTCATAAGGCAAACTAGCAAAGCTATGTTTTTAGTCATTTTTGTTTAAATGGATACAATTTATTGGAGCAGTATTGTACTTTTAAATAATTCATTTACGTGCTCTGTAGCTGCTCTTGACCACATGGTGGCAGAATTGTTTAAGTTACAGTTAAGTCGAGTTCTTGCAGCAAAAGGGAAACTACAGAGACAGAAAGACGGTTAGCTCAGTTTTCTGTAATAATGCCCAGAAGTTCATGAAACAGTTAAAGGAAGATGGATGTTCAGTCATTTCTCTAGTGACTAGGTTCCCACACTCACAGATCCTTCTGATAAACAAAGCGTCACCATAGAATAGAACTTCATTAAAAATGGTTAAACTTTCATCTACACAGAAGAACTTCACAAATGCTGGCAGGTGAAGGTGTTTTCCCCCTGTGTTAGACACTGGGAGCACTTTGTAGAAGTTAAAACAGCTCGTACCTGCGACTGCGCCCCTCAAAGACACCATCGCTCTGTTTGACTGGGTTAACCATCGTGCCATCCGGCAGAACCCAGCTGATCTCCGGGTTGGGGAGGCCAGAAGCCACACAGTCCACCGTCAGGTCCCCACCGTACAAAACCTCCTGACTGGATCTTTGCTGCTTCTGTTCGATCTTGGCTGGTCTGCTCAGCACGTGTACCCGCAGCAGCACGTGGTCGTCGCCCATCTTGTTACGAGCCACACATAAGTAATCGCCACTGTCCTTGTCAGTCACTGGATGAAGGCTAATGCTGCCATTGGGAAACACTTTGATTCTCCTGTCAAAACTGCAAAAAACAAACAACCAAAGTTGATGCATATGATTAATAATTAAGATTGCTTTGAATGATTGAGGCTTTTTAAGATTTCTAATGACAACACTTAGTCTGAGCATTTTGTTTCATTACAAGATTTACGTTTCACCTGTACTGAGCATCTACTAGCTTCTTAGAAGGTGTCCTCCAGATGATTCGGGGCTCTGGCTGTCCTGTTGCCACACAGTTTAGTAACAAGCTACTCCCATAGATGACATCTGTTCTTTGGGGTGATGATAAGGTGATACTGGCCTTGGCAGAGGACAGATTCTTCCTTATGTTCAGGATCACAGTTCTCCTGCTGGATGCCACTGTGTTACTGGCTGAGCACTCGTATCTCCCAGCATCTCTTTTGCCCACACGCTGTATGTAGAGAGTGCCATTGGGGAAAACAATTAGGTTCTGTCCAGTGTCTAGGGATGCAGTGAGCTGTGCACCATCAGGTGTAAACCAGCGAATAACAGATGGAGGGGAACCTGTAGCAGTGCAGTGGATGTAGGCAGGGCTGCCTTCTGAAATGGTGGCAGTCTCATGATGTGACTGCTGAATCACGGGTGGCAATGCTCGGACATGAAGACGTACTGAAACAGAGTCAGTTCCAGCTGCACTGCTGCCAATGCACTTATAAATCCCTCTGTCCGTATAGCGGGCCTGGCTGATCCGGAGGATCCCGTTATTTCCAACAACTACATGCTGCTGAGATGGAACAGAAACGGAACCAGCAGCTACATGGACGTAGTTAGGGAGTACCCATGTGACCCGGGGCGCAGGATGCCCTTCCACTTTGCATTCCACATTGACTTTGTCACCTAGATGCACAGTCATTTCTCTGTGCTGAGGATGCAGGACCCGCGGAGGCTGAGACAAGACCACAAGGTTGACCAGCATCGTGTCCGTGCCGTACTGGTTCTGCGCTGTGCACAGGTATTGGCCTCCGTCTGTGAGCTGTGCGCTCCTGATGATTAATGTACCATTTTGGTGGACCTCAAACCTCTGGACCCTGGTGTTCTGAGGAATATTCGCCCCTGCAAAAGTGGACGGACACAAAATGCACAGTCTTTTCTCAAACACAGAATAAAATTTAAGATGAAAATAATTGAGAGTATAAAATATTTAGCGCAAGAGAAATTGATGTCACATTTACATAGTGTACAAAAATACAATAAATGAGAGGACTTAATGAAAAATGCAAATATTTTAGTGTGATTGCCAACCGTGGAAAAAAAACCCCGTACCATATAAGAGCAAAATAGTTACTTTTAATTATGAGCAGGCTAAAGGCCCTTTTAAAAACTCATATCATAATAAAGTAAGTAAGTAACATAGATTATAAAAATGTTACAAAATTCAAGACTATAACCATAATCTTACAAGTGCATCATCTACATCATAGCATCGTCAGTCATGGAGGTTATATGGAAACACATCTACAGTAATAAGGAATGTCTGAACATACTGATATGCTTGCAAATGTTGCTGATAATCTGCTATTTGATATACTATGTGCCAATATTTCCAATAAAACATCTTTGCAAGCTATATTTATATAAGTCTGCAGGTAGTTACATATTGCTCTGGTTAACATTTCACAACATCAAAATATTTTTGGATTTTTCCATTTGAATAAATAAATGATATGTTTTCTATTTTCGTAGCCATGTTTCAGCAGACAGAAGTATGATGGCTTTGAAAATGTATAGAAAAAAGAATGAATGAGGTTGAGTCATACATACCACTAAGAGCTTTGGTCCATGACAGGAAGGGCTTTGGGTCACCTTCAGTCTCACAGGGAAGTTGAGCATCTGTTTCAGCTTTAACAGTGAAAGTCTGGAAATGAGTCTTAGTTATCCTTGGCTTTCCTCTTGGAACAGATCCTTGTCTAGGTACCTGGTGCTTCCTGGACACATTGTGAGTACTTGTTAACAGTGTCCCTCTATGCGGATTAGTTTGGCCTGTAGCAGTTGGTGCAGAGGTGACCGACTGTAAGACGATCTGTCTGCCAGTCAGACGTGTGCTAGTTGGTTTGTGGTCTGCCGACTGGGTTGTGGGCTGGAAGTGTAATTCTTTCCGTGGCTCTGATATGTTAATGATGGGGTTTATTTGTTGGTCTTCATTATGGCTGACTCTGATCCTGGGAGTCTCCTGCATGCTGGTCCTCAGTGAAGAGTCCATCTTGGCTTCTGTGGAAGATATTTTGGGAAGTGTGGTATCCACTGTCACTTTGATACGCATTATAGGATCAAGCCTTGGAGTGGCAGGAGAGGTAGGTTTTGCTTTAAAGGTACTAGCAGTAGAAGGAAAAACATTTTCATTTAGAGCTTCTTTAAGATTCTGAGCTACCTTTGAGGGTTTACTTTGACTAGAAGTATAATGTGAATTTTCAGGTACTGCAGAAGTCTGTGTAACACCCAGAGCTGTCTCCAAATAATCCTTGGAAAGTATGCTTGGTGTCACAGTCAAGTCACTGGGAGTGTACCCAGAGGTTGTCTTGATTACTTGGTCGATCAAAGACGTGGAGGATGGGGACAGCGGTGCCAAAAACCCCTCCCCACTCTCATTCAACAGCATCCCTTCATTAGTTGTGTACTGCTGGCCCGGTTGGCTCTCCTCCCCATTGGTTTGCAGTTGTATAGTGTTGGTGGCGTAAAAACCCACCAACAAACTGTCAGAGCTTGGCAGAGGTCCAAGGTCACCAATAACACTTGACCTTTGTGTGTCCTCAGGAAGCCTAATAGGTGGAGCAGGCGTGTTTATAAGCCTCTGCAAAGTGGTTGGTGTTGGTGCACTGAAGTGCTCTAGTGGAGATGGACATTCTGACATTCCAAAGGCTGTTTGAGAGGTTGTCTTTGTATCACCCACTTCTGGAAAAGTTGCTGGAGGTGATGATGCCGCTAACGTGCTTTTTAATAATGGCAGATGGCTGTCCTTTGTTTCGAGGAGAGAAGCTGGTAGGGAGGAGGGTTTAGTGGCCGCCTCGTGGTCGTGCCTGGAGGCTGTGCTTTCTTTATGACTCAGTTTTCCTGATGACGCTTCTTGGCTGCCAGTGAATGGAACAGTGGTACTGGGATTGGTTGCTGTAACTTCTGAGGAAACTATTTTTAGCAGTGTGGAGGGAGTGGTCTTGACAGTTGCTGGGATAGCTTTGGCAGGTGTGATGGCCATAGACGGGACAGATTTCACAAGCTTTTGTTTCCTTCTGTTTGGCCTCCTCCTCTGACTCCCATTCCTTCGCCTGGAATTATGTTGTTGGAGGCGTGGAGGGGATTCAGAGCCTTCAGAGCCTGGTACAGTTGTTGGAGATGCCCTTGCTACAGACTGCAAATCATCAGATTTTATGACAGGCTCACTAGGATATTTTTCTTCTTTGCTTTTCGTTGATTTGTTTGGATTTACTGAAAGGATCCTTTTCAAAAAGGGTTCGTTATCATTCCTCGAACTGGCAATAACCTTTAATCTATCTGTATTGACATGTCTCTGTGATTCCTTGGACCAATCAGCTGTTTTATCCTCATTAACATCTGTGTTTGTGAGCGACTGCCAGAACGTGACAGCATACAGTGGAACAGATGTGGTCTGTGGGGAAAACGCACTGTTTGAACTTGTGTGTAGGTCTACGACCATATCGTTGGATGTCTGTGCTGTTGTAGCTTGTATGCTGTGTGCGTTGTCTATAATGTTGCTGTTAGATGTCACATGTTGTGTGGCCTGGTCTTGTACATTTTGTTTATCAGTTTTGAACAGTGGCTTGTGTACAGGAGTGTGCAGCGTCCTGAAAACATCCTGCCGTGCCTGCTCAGTCACACTGTCTGCTGATCCTTTAGTAGCTTCATTTGACTGCGTTGTCCCCTCTGCAGCTTTCCTCTCTGTTGTGTGCTGAGTTGGGATTGGTGTCACAGTATTTTGAGCCTTTCTATCTCTAATCTTGGCCAAAATATGAGCCCATTCCTGTGGATCTATTTTACCTTTCGATATATTAATCCTCCTTGTGTTCTCAGTAGGATTCTTCCTGTCTACAACACGCGACCCTCTTGGTTTCTGAAGCACTGGGGGCTTTCGCCAGAAGTGCCTGGATGGGTGAATGCCCCTCCTGCTCGGGACCACACCTCCTGGAGTTCTCCTTCTCAAAGGCTCCAGGTGGCTCACTGGAGCCCCACCCTGAGTGCCTTCAGTGTCCCCTGATGCTTCTTCTGTGTCTTCTGTGGGGATTTTAATTTGAGTGTTGACTCCTGAAGCTGACTGAGGTGTTGCTGGAAACTTCCTGAAGTTGTGCCTGATAACAACAAGTTTTGTGGCCAGTGTATCCACACCATGTTGATTCATGGCAACGCATTTATAATAACCACTGTCTAATAACTTTGACTGTGGAATATGTAGAGTGCCATTGGAATAGACTAAAGCTCTGGATGAGTTGGCTTGGAAACTCACGATGCTGCTGTTTGGCAGAATCCAGTTAATTTCAGCGTCGGGGGAGGCAGATGCAGTGCAATGCAGGGAAATAGGTTTGCCTACAAATACCTCACTAGGTTTGATTGATGTTTCGTCCCTCGGGGGAGGGCTGGAGGATTCCTGCACTGTCAGATAGAACGGCAAGACAGCAAAGTCTTCGTGAGCCCTGGCGATACAGTAGTAAATTCCTGCGTCTGTGTGGCGGACAGCCTTAATAATCAAAGTTCCACCGCGGGACACAGACAGTCTGTTGCCTGGACTTGAGTACGGTGCCTCCACTTTGGAGCCATCTGGCAGCATCCAGCGAATAACTGGTTGACCTGAACTGTGCACGTTGCAGTTCATTCGAGTTTGCTTTCCTAGGATAGCACTGAAGACTTTATGACTGGTGTTTGTTGACTCAATCATGACCCATGACCTCTTCTGTCTTTGCACCTCCTCCGTCTCCACCATCTCTGAGAGCTCTGTGCTCATAGTCAATTTTGCCATCCTGGCTGATGACTGAAGCCGGTTCAGCTGAAGGTTCACAGATGTTTGCAGCAGCCATGGTGGTTGGGCTGTTACATTAACTTTGAGACCTGTGTAGTACAGGGCATCTTTCTCAGAGTCCTGTCTGTACATATGGGTTTGATGAAGGTCTTTGCTTAGAATAATTTCCCTTTGTAAATGTGCTGGCACACTGCTGTAGTATGCTATAAGCCTCCACAGTTTTTCATATTTTTCTCTATTAACTGGACAATCCAGATCTACCGCCACTGTGATGTTGGTCAGCTGAGGCTGAGTGGTCTGCTGCCAGCTGATCTTGGTAAGCTCATTAGACTTGCTAATATTACACATCAGCTCCAGCTCATTCCCATGTTCATCAGATAGGCCAAACGAGAGATTTCCAAATGGTTCTATAAAATCCTCTGTGGTCAAAACCTCACTCTCAACATCCTTAGGTGTGGCCATCCTGTGAGGAAAGGTGATGACGGGGCTTCTGCAGACCAGGTTCTCCGCATCAAAGAGGTCCTTTCTCTGGAGGTGTCTGGGAGACGAGCACATGGGACACAGCTGGCCACTAGGAAGGGTCCTATCCTTTTTACATTTTACAACTCCTGGGCAAAGAACAGAGCATGAGCGTTATAAAATCAGATCATCACGTCTCTTTGACTTTGAATATTTTATGCATTTTGAGTCTTAGTTTACTTTAACCATCACAAAAAGAAAGCTCTAAACATAATTGCAGCGTACATATTAAAAATACCACCTGGAAACTTTTTATTCCAGTCATGGAGCCGCCTCATGCTGCAGTCACAGATCCAAGGGTTTCTATGGAGGTACAGGCTCTCCAACTGGGGCATGGTCCCTACCAGCCTGGAAGGAAGTGTCACCAGATCATTGTCTGACAGGTAGAGGTGCCTCAGGGTTGAGACATGAAAATGGCTTTTCACAGTGAAGGTGGTGAAGGTGTCTGGGTGCAGCTGCTGAAGCTGGTTGCCCTCCAGCTGCAGCAGCCAGAGAGAAGTGAGGCCCTGGAAGGCGTCTGGATGGATGTACTCCAGCTGGTTGTGATCCAGGTGTAACCTGGCCACAGACCACAGACCGTGGAGAGCGTGCCTGCTGATCTCCTTCAGTTTGTTGTAGCTCATCTTCAGCATCTACATCAGTGAGCAGGAAGAACAGAGAAAGTCTCTATTGCTCATCATATTAGAGTACTTCTAGTTTCTGATGCATTGAGACATACATTAACCAGGCATCAAGGTTCAGCATCAAGGCACATGTACATCATACAGTTTGTATGTCAGTGCTTTGTTTCATTAACATTTCAGGGAGAAATTTGGGATTTAAAATTACACAATTTTTACTTCATATCTTACAAATTCTTAGGAAGAATCAGGAATTTGTCCAGCAGATAAAGTAATTAAAGGTGGATGTCTTTTGTAAATTTCGATTCACAGTTTGGCCCAGGTTCAGATATCTTTTGCTTTTTTATTCCTAAAACTAGACTGTGTGGATAAATCTAAGGTATTTACACAATCTCATTTAAGTGCTCATGTTGAATTAATCAATAATATGTGCTGACTCTTTTGCACATTAGTAAAATAGTTATTATTGTATTAAAACCGAGCATTTTAGGAGATATAGGCTTTATGTATACACTCATAATCATATGTGTATGTGATATACCATATGAGAGTTTATGAAAGGCTCAGACTAATATGGATTCATCATTAAAACTCACTGTTTTGCTCAAACAACAATCCCCCTGCCACCATTTATTGATTTAGGTCATTGCACCTGAAGTGAACTGAGCTCCGTGAACGCTCCATCAGGTAGCTGGTGAAAGTCATTCCCATGAAGCATGAGCATCTCCAGCTTCCTCAGGCCCATCAGTGATTTGTCAGTGATGTTATTAATTCTGTTGAACCTTAAATAACAAAACCAGAGTGGAGAGGATAACAGACATGAAACCAATTCATGCAGAACACTTCCTAAGCCTCGGTGCTTACATAAAGCATTTCACTGCATTAAGTGTTTAATCCAGTCACTGACAGTTTAATAACCATGATAAATCAATGCTACGGATGCCAGAGGGACTGACCCCAGGTTCATGTGTTTCACGTGTTTGGGTATAGCTGCTGGGATGGTGAGAAGGGAGCGGAAGGTGCAGTGGAGCTCAGTGGGCTGAGGGCAGGAGCAAAGTCGGGGGCAGAAGCCACAAGTGGCAAGAGGAACAATAATCAGCACCAGCAGAGTGTTTAGGACGAACTGAGAGGGAAGATCCATCTTCATCTGCGGGATTATCCGTCACAGCAGCTGCCTGTAAAGTCACTATAATGACAGAACAATGAAAAGAGTACAGAAAAACCCAGCTGCTCACTTTCTGGTGAAAAGGCTCGCCTGAGATGTCAGTCATAATCTGTCAAAGGTAAACTTTACTTTCAGCACTTTCATCCCCCATGCATGACTTTGAGGCTCTGCTGAATGATGCACATAGCGCTGAAACAAGGTTTCATAAACGTCTGCTTGAAGCACTGCAGTCAAATGCAGATATCCTTACCTCCTCTCCTGCAGGGGGGCTCCTGTGTCCCATTTTAACGACACTGTTAAAACCGAAACTTTAAGGTGACGTGCTGCAGAAAACCCCAAAAAGCCAAAAAGATTTTAAAGTACAGTCCTCCTGATCACTGACTGCTTTAAGCAGTGACCCTGGTTGTGAACCTCCGTCGGGGAACGAGCGGTGAGTCTCCTCCGCTAGCGCGGCGGAGACCCGACAGGAGGAGGGGCCAGCGAAGCCCGTGGAGGAGAGCGAAGACGCTGAAGGACGGAGCAGCGATGTCACACCGCTCTCTAACAACTGCTGAGTGTTTAGATATACTTCGTGAGTCATACTGAAGCTATTGGAAAGTAGATCAACGCTGGAAGCTGAAAGAGAAAGAATGAGGAGGAAAAACTGTTGAACTACGCAAACTGAACAAACTTTGACATTTAGGCTGCTGCTCGGACCGCAGTGGAGCCTGTTAACCACTGCTCTTCACATTACTGCGGGGATGTTTTATGAGTATCAGTGGAAAGCATTTATATCTGAGCAACACACACATGTGACCTCAGATTAAACCCTGTGGCCTAAAAATGCCATTGAATTGAGCGCCATTATAAAGTGAATGCATAACCAGTACATATGGTACTACCTTGGCATGTTTTAGTTCTTTCCTAGTAACACTACTACTCCATTAGAGTATCATGGTTTAAAAGATGGTAAAAGCTATTTTCCCCTTTCTGTACTCTCCCACATGCTGCTTGGACAGCTTTCATTTCTCCTTTAATCCGTGAGAATCCAAACTGATAATATTTAAAGGATAACTGAGAGGAGCGAGGCTCAAAATGTGCGACTCACAAAGGTAATATGGAGTTACTACAGTTTATTATTGTAGAGTCTTACATAAAAGCTTGTTAAGCCATAGCTGCAGTTGCAAATTAGTGAAACTTAATAGGATTTCTTCATTATTAACACATCGAATTTGGACTGATCCATCCCATAATGAGCAAGTCTTTCATCTCCTTCTAGAACACACAGGCGCAAAAAACTAAGTGAAGCTCTGAGGTAAAGAGTTCTCAAAAGGGGAGTTGTTCCAGGTAATGAGTGGGTGTGGAGGCTTTTAGAGGTTCTTATAAATGTAGACCAGGGGTGTCAAACTTAGGCCCGAGGGCCACATCTGGCCACCGAGATAATTTCATCTGTCAATTATGAATGACTCCTTGGTATGTGGGAGCCCTGCTGAGAGCCCTGCGGGCAGGGGTGGGACTTTATTATGATGGGCAAACCATGCGGCCAATCACATGCAAAGACAGTCTGGGATCATACCATTATGTGAAAGAAGGAAGGGGGGCAAAGTTCTGAGGGCAGATAATGTAGTGGTACAGGCCAGGTCCACAGAGAGACGGGGAGTCGGATTTAAAAGCATCGCGTCGGGAAGCAGTGAAGAAATGAGTGAAAACATGAAATGATGTTGGTGAGTGCAGAACTGATACAGTGATGGCCGTTTTTATTCTCAGCCACAGGTCTTAAACCTCATGTGTGTTCTCCGCTGTAGCAGTGAATTCATAAAAATGAGGCTTTTATGAAAACACTGAATAAAAATTGCTTCATTGAAAAAGCCTAAATTTATAGTTGAGTGTTGAATATTCCATAGTCAGCATGTACAAAGTGTTTGAATGGCAGAGACGCAGAAAGCACAGAGCCGTGGCTCAGTGTGAGTCTCACAGGTCTGAATGTGCCTGAAGCCGTTCACACTTCTTTGATCTGCTGCTCACTAGTTTTTATATGTTTGACACCTTTTCCTGCCTTATGCCCGTTCATACTACACACAGTCAGTAAGCAATAAACAATTCAATGACAGAAAAACAAAAACTGGACAGTCGTCTGAGCAATGAGCTCACAGAACGTTTTCTGTAATTTTGCACATTTATTTCTTACAGTTTAAGTCCAAAGAGTCGTGCTGGCAGATTTCTTTCTGTGTCACAGCAGCTTTTTCTTTATCACGTAGAGAAACAATTAAATATGAAGTGACAGGAAGAGGAGTTTCACTGGTCCAGCCTACTCAAGGTCAAACTGACCAGTAGAACTAGTGCTGCCAGCATGCTGCAGCTCGCATAACTGAACTGGTTCTTAGATAGTGCTTTTCTACTCTACTTAAAGTGCAACTGTGTTACATGCCAAACGTACTTGTAGAAACTGTAGACTGTCACAGTGCCAGCAATAATCCCTCTTCCCCTCCAGTGTAAGGAATTAGGAGTTAGGCCAGTTCATTGTGCATTATTATAAACATTTCGAATCCAATTGTTTTGATTAGAAGTCGAAGATAACAGAAATTTTGATGCAGTACTGAGCGTCTGGGTTTAGCTGATATTTGCATGCAGAGACAGAAGAACCGAAAGGTGGCATTACTGCTCGGTTTTCCCTAAACTCAAGCTGAATATAAAGAAAATGTAAACTAGTCATTCACACTGACTCATACATATAGGGCACAAAAAAACCCAGCAAACAGACAGACATGCATACAAGGCCTACTAAGAATGGGCCATAAACAAAAACACGTAGAGTACACGCTGAAGCTCAGGCTTTGTAACGTGGTGGAGAACAGTGGAGGAGATGGAGCTCCCTCTGTTCCTGTTGCTTTTCTAACACAGTTGAGCTCGCGGTGGATTCTTAACACCGGTGACGTTTTACTTTAAGGTGTGTTTCAAGTTTTCTTACAATCACTTGTTAAAAACCAACTTAAGAGAGAGAGCAGAGATTAAAAAAGAAGACCTTTCACTGCATTAGAATAAATAATCTGACACTGTAAGTTCTTCTAAAAGAAACTAAGAATCATGTTTAGGCTGTACGTTTCTTTTTATTTTAGGGCCCAGTGTTTTCTGGTTCGATTCAGTCCTCTCATCATTCATTAACATTCAGACCAACTACACTGAGTCCGCTCATGGACACTGAGAATCGAGCAGAGCTGTTTTGGCCTCTGTCACATTTATTAGTATTTTTGCATATTTGTCACACTTACATTTTTCAGATCATCAAACTAATTTTAATGATAGATGAAAATTATTAAATCCTGGTTTCAGTTACTATTAAAGAAAAAACAAAGCCATATGTATCCAGCCCTGTGTGAAAAAGTAAATCCACATATGAGCATCTTATGTGCTCCTGTTATTGTAGAAAGTTTTTGCCTATTTCTTTACTCGAGCTGGTCCCTGCTTGTTTTTAAGATTACGCTTGGCCCTGCTCTTCTTCACACTTACAGAGCAATCTCCAAATCATTGCTACGTTTATTGCTAAGATTTTAGAAAAGGTTGTTGCTGAGCAGCTTACAGATGTCTTCCTGGACAGAGTACTTGACAAACCGTCATTGTTTTGTAGCACTCATTCTACTGAAACTGCTCTTCGTAGAGTGTCCAGTGACATTTTGATGCAAAGCGATGCAGGCGAGTGTTCGGCTCTGCTCATGTTGGACCTGACATCTGCTTTCGATACCATTGACCACCAAATTTTGCTTGATAGGCTGAAATATTGGGTGGGTGCATCTGCTTTGGAGTGGTCCACATGTTATCTGTGTGAATGATGCTTTTCTGTGGTACAGGTCCTCGCCCTCTTCTCTTAGCTATAGTAGGCAGTGTAGAAAGTATGTTGTACAATGGGTCTGTGAGCCACTCTTGCTCCTGTTGGTCTGTGAGCCAGCCACCGAACGGTTCCAACATATAAAGAACTGAAGTGAAATTTAGTGGTATAAAACAATGCACTACCTCTGTATATTGCACGTAATAAATTAGATTTCATTTCCTTCAGTTAGTTGGATAATACACATTTTTCCATTGAAACTTACAAAAAAATTACAATATGTACCAAGGTGAGCTGTGCGGCAGGCAGGGGTGGGACCCAAACGCAGGACTCTGACAACAAGAATTAACTTACAGTTTCAGCTTTATCCACTGGGAATTAAACTCAAAAACAAAGTAGAAAGAAGCAAACAAAGCAAAGACTCTGGACACTACAAGCTCATCACTATACATAAACAAGAGCCCATGAAACACTCACTAAACACAGCTAACGTGGCAAACATGACAACAAACAGGCAAAGACTGAAGACTTAAATACACCTACAGGAAAACAGGGGGATGGGAAACACAGCTGGGGCTAATCAGACATGAGACAGAAAGGAAGCAAAACTGGATACACTGACACAGGACAGCAGACTACCAAAATAAAACAGGAAACACTAAGACAGAAGATAAACAGAGCTAATACACTCAACAAGCCTGAAACAACAATACTAATGCTACTATTATTCTTGCATTAGTTTGTTAAACAAGCCAGCTGTTTGTTCAAAGCAGGAATACTGTTTTAAGTCTCTCCTAAATAGCAAATTACCCGTCATAACAAACATACATATAAAAATGAAATCTGAGATACTTTGACTCGAGTAAATTTGGATATTTTTAAGCTTTAATTAATGTCAAAGATGAACCATTTTGGTACGTAAACTATATTTCCTAGTTAATCTCTGTGACTGCATGCAGTGTACTAGTTTGGCATTTTCCCCTAAAAACATCTGTCATGGCTACAATTTGACTTTGAAAATAGTGAGTGAGAATAAAACTCCAGATTGTGGACTGAAAAGCTATAAACTTAAAATGAAAGGAAACTTAAGTGAAAATGAAACTTACTCTAAAAGTTAATAAAAAGGAATGATCATGAAAAGACCAGAAGTCATGTTAGAGAGTTGTGAAGTAAACTGCTATAAATGTCACCTCTCCCATTTTAACTGTTATGGATCAGGATCTCACACGAGGTTATAACCATTCTACTGAAAAAGACAAGGCGGAGAGAGAGAATCAGACAAGGTCATGCTGTACAAGAAGACATATGTTGACATTTGAAAATATGTGTGAGGGTTACGAGGTCATAGAGAGTTTTCCATCCAGCAGTGAGTCACTTTTTCCTCCCCTCTCCTTCCTGCAAAGCTTTTTTCTGCAATGACTTAAAGTTCAACCAGTCTTATCTATTTCTCTACATTTTTTCTAATATCTGGCTTGGTTGTTGGAGGACAAAATGTCGTGGGTGTGTTAATAAATCTTCAGGGATCCTGTTTCACATTATGCTGCTTTTCCTGCAGAAAGAATGATGAAGAACTTATCCCTTTACCTTCTGTTGGCTAGACATTTTTGAACACAGGAAGATGGGATGCCGTGGCAGAAATTGAGGATTTCATCTTCTAAATTTCCAGCCATTAGGTTTCCCTTGGCGTTTACATAATGGCAAAGTGTCCAAATACTCTTTAGCACATGCTTTGGGACTGTTTTCTGAGGTGAATCGTCATAAAAAAAAGTCACCCTGAGCATACAGAGTAGAAAAGCCAAATGTCTGAGAGACATTTAGAGTGACTGTAAATGCTCTTCAACTCTTTCATTCTACAGGGTGGGCCATTTATATGGATACACCGTAATAACATGGGAATGGTTGGTGATATTAAAGTCCTGTTTGTGGCACATTAGTATATGTGAGGGGGCAAACTCCTCAAGATGGGCGGTGACCATGGTGGCCATTTAGAAGTCGGCCATCTTGGATACAACTTTTGTTTTTTCAATAGGAAGAGGGCCATGTGACACATGAAACTTATTGGTAATGTCACAAGAAAAACAATGGTGTGCTTGGTTTCAACATAACTTTATTCTTTCATGAGTTATTTACGAGTTCCTGACCACTTATAAAATGTGTTCAATGCGCTGCCCATTGTGTTGGATTGCCAATGCAACCCTCTTCTCCCACTCTTCACACACTGATAGCAACACCACACCCGGTACTAATGCGTCTCTCTCTCTTTTATACAAGTGCATATTCAGTCATATTCAGTCAAACTTTTTCCTTCATTTAAAGCTGAAAAGTTCCTAAATCAAGAAAAACCAGGTAAATAATTCAAAGGGTTACAATAAGTTCCAACTAAGCACAAAGAATGCAGATACCTTAAGTAGGTATCTGTAAAGTAAATTCTACTTAAGTACAGTCAAAAAATGATTCCTACTTGTTACTGTTCTGCTCAAAGTAAACTGCAAATAACCCAAAAGGTAACTGATCTCATGGCCACTCGGGCAGGTTGAACTCAAACATTGGAGTCTAACATAAAGTTTGACAAGCTTAGTAGTTCATACAAAAGGAATCGCTGGTTCAGGCAAAGATAAATCCAGAGTTCAAACAGGTATTTTCCACAGAAGCTCCTCTTCATCGGTTGGGTTTAATGGCAGTTGGCAAACCAGCTTAAAGGTGTATTACTGCCACCCACTGGATCAGGAATTTGACAGAAAAACACACACGCTTATTACAAATCGCAAATTCCATCAGTTGGCCATAGATTTCACATTATATTTATTGTAAAGTTTTCTGAAGACCTGTGTCCTATCCTGAGACGGGTGACTGTTATTTCTTATTTCGGTTCCTGCTTTCTTCCCATGACCATCATGTTTTTGAATTTTGTATGAGTGCCTTCCTGTATCGATGTCCCAGTACTTCTGCCATGTTCGCTGGATTTGACTATAACTTTTAACACGAGCTTTGCTCAGTGGTGTCTGTAAATCAAGTGATTGTAGTTTCGATGATTGTTTTGTCAGTATATCCACATCCTTGTTTCCTTCCACACGTACATGTGTGGGAATCCAAAGAAACTCAGTATTTACACACCTATTGTGCAATCTTTGCAAACTATAATATTTTTCATGTTAGCATTTTACTTGCATGTTTTCCCAGACCCAAATCATTATCAATAATTTTATAACTTTAACTAATAACTTTTTGGATTATTTCTTTCTGCCCACTGCAAACCAAGCATTATGACCACCAGCTCTACTGTTTACACTGATGAATTATCTGCTAGTCTCTTCTTAATAGTCGAGGGATGAGTACTGCAGGACCAATGCACCCAGACCTTGGATCTTGTGACCTATTTGTAAATAGGTAAATGTATCACTTTATCTGTATATTGCTTCTTCAAAAAACTCTGTGCTATATACTGAACAAGTGTATAACTGGACTTTCCTTTTATTGCCTTTTGTCCAAGGATGGTGTGACAAACACATAAGGATAAATACCGTAATTGTCGGGCTATAAGCCGCTACTTTTTGCACAAGCTTTGAACCCTGCGGCTTTTAGTCAGGTGCGGCTTTTCTATGGATTGTCCGTGATTTTTGTGATATCGTAAGAGGATTTGTTTTGTTTGTTCCACTGTTGTACAGCACTACGTTGCCTGGCGGAAGGATCGGGGTTCAAGAGTGGTATGTTGGTCACATGTCCGTCCGCCAGGCAACGTAGTACCGTACGAAGTAGCGCGAAAAACAAACTTCAAAGTAGCGCTACGCGTTCAGCGGGAGGCGTGGATGATGAGCGGCGATAAACTTGCGAAAAGCAAGTTATGCTCAACTCCACTGGTGGATTCTGACAGCGTGGAAAAGTGTGAAAACATCCACGATCACCAACGGATTTCGAAGGGCTGGACTGCTGCATGATGGAGAGGAGGACACCGCCACGGCCCTTCAGAGGGTGTTCGACTCTGACGCTGACAACGAGGATTTGTTTGGTTTTGAAAGTGACAACGAAGGAGAGAAGCTGAGAGTGGATGAGAAGCCATCCTGAGCCTGTTCGTGTCCGACACTGGAGAAGAGGTGGTTTTAGTGCGCAGGAAGAAGAGAAAGATGGTGGTGAATGACTGACTTTTCTTCTTGTTAAAGCCGTGTCGCTGCACCTGAGCCTAAAAGGTAGGCCGAATCTATTTTTCTGGTGTGCTGTAGGTTATTGTTATGTACTACATTTGTTACTCGTTTATGAAGCACAGTACATGTTCCGTACTTGTAATTACCGCTACTTGTACATATACCTAAAAAGTTATGCAAATATGTACCCGTAACTTGTTTTTCAAAATATTAATAAAGGGGCGTGTCTCCAAACAGCCATCTCTTTCCTGACAATTCCCTTTGTGCATATTCTCTTATATATGATAAGTCAACATTGAAACACCTGCGGCTTTTAGTCAGGTGCGGCTAATGTATGTACAAAACAGGATTTTCCCCTGATTTTAGCTTGTGCGGCTAATATTCGGGTGCGCTTTGTAGTCCGGGAAATACGGTAGATGAGTAAGTGACTGCTGAACAATACATACTTTACAAAATATAAAGTAAACATAAGCTTAAAATAAGCATGAGCGTAAATGAAATTTGAAGTGCTGAAAGAAACAATTTTACATGCCTATGAACTTGTACCTGAGGCCTACAGGCAGAAATTTAGAAATCACAAGAAGTCCAGCATTCAAACATATGCTGAGTTTGCACATGAAAACGGGGCTCTTTTTGATAAATGGTGTCCTACTAACAGAGTTAGTGATGATTAGTCCCTTTGTGAGTTAATGCTATTGGAGGACTTTAAGAATTCTTTACCCGATGGAGTAATAATGTTCTCAAACGAACAGAAGGTGATGTCAATGTCAAAAGCAGCTGTGGTAGCCGATGAGTTTCTGTTAACAGATAAAAATGTGTTTACCCCTTTTTCTCGTCCAGGCAAACCTGCAGCGTTGTATCCTGCACAGCTTAAGTCTAGTTGCCCCTCCTCTAGGCCAGTAAGACTACCTTCACCTCCACATGGTGAGCGTTAATGCTTCTACTGCCATAAAAAGGATCATCTCATTGCAGAGTGTCTGGCATTAAAGCATAAACAGCAACCCTCCTCACAACCAGAAGGGGTGGGACTGATTAAAGCCCTTCATCCTAAAAGGGAGTAATTTCACTGACTGGGAATCCAAAAGATCAGCAACTGGTGAAAATACTGAGAGACACGGGGCCTCTCAGTCCATCAGAGAAGTGATCTTACCATTTTCTGAAGAGTCATTCTGTCAATCAAGTGTCATTGTCCAGGGAGTAGAACTGGGATCTCCACATTTTGCTTTGCCTTTCAAAGGTATTAACTTCATCCTAGGTAATGACTGTGCTGGAGGCAAAGGCATGTCCGTTCCCGAAGCATTAGACAGACCCAACCCGAGTCTGGAGTCTACTTCGGCTCAAGACCAGCCTCTGTAGTTACCCAGTCAGAAAAGTATGACCCTGACTTGGCTGATTCCTTTAAGAGGTCAGATCCCCTTGGCAATGTCATTACGCTTAAGTCTGGATCCAAAGGTCAGGCCAAAGTTCCACCTGCTGACAAATTACAACCAGTCCTGCCTTTGTCATTCTCCTGAGAGGAATTCATTACAGCAAAGAAAAATGATGTAACACTGTCAAAATGCCACTCTTCCATCCTTAGTCAGCAGGAGACAAAAGAAAAAGCTAGCTTACTTTTCAGATGAAGCTCTACTGATGTGCAGATGGACGGGTGAGGTCTCGGAAGACGTAAAGTGGTCTGCCGTTTATCAGGCAGTGGTGCCTACTGCCTATCGTATCCAGGTGCTGTGCACATGACCACCCATGGTCGGGATAATTGAGGATTAACAAAACATACAGCACAATTACAAACATTTCTTCTGGCCAGGTCTAAAATCGGATGTTATTTGTTACTGCCATACATGACAAAACCAACTGACAAACCAAAGAATCCCTCTGGCTCCCCTCTGTCCTGTCCCAGTAGCAGAGGAGCCATTTCAAAGAGTGATCGTTGACTGTGTGGGACCTAAATCTAAAACTGGATTTCAGTTTCTGTTGACAGTTATGTGTGCTTCCACCAGGTTTCCTGAGGCAATCCCACTACGGAGGATTACGGCTCAGATTGTTGTCAAAGCTCTGGTGAGATTCTTTTCAACCTTTGGTCTGCCTAAAGCTGTGCAAACTGACCATTGGTCAGTGACCAAGGCACCAACTTTAAGTTGAGTGTTCGACCAGGCCCTTAAAACATTAGGCATTGAGCACATAACCTCTAGTCCTTACCGTCCTTAACGTCAGGGGGCGCTAAAAAGGTTTGATCAGACTTGATCAGTCCATGTTGTGGAAACACTGTTACAGTTCTCAGCGGGACTGCGACGAAAGTGTTCCCCTTGTGTTATTTGCCTGTCATGAAGCTAAGTAAAGATAGGCTGGCTACTCCGTTTAACAACACCAAAATCCTCCCAGAGTCTGTCAAAATGCTAAATGACAGGTTAAAGAGAGCTTATTCCCTATCAAGGAATGCACTACCAACTTCACAAGCAAAGATGAAGAGACACTTTGACCAGAGGGCTGTTGACCATTCATTCCAGCCAGGTGACAAAGTGGTCCTTCTCCTTCCTGTGTCTGGCTCAGCTCTTTCTGTTAAATTCTCTAGTCCTTAAGTTGTAGACAAAAAGCACAGCAAGACCAACTACATAATTCGGACCCTAGATCGTAGAAGCCCTGTCATGTCAACATGATGAAGCTGTATGGCCCAAGAACAGGTGGCTACATCACTGATGGCTTCTGTTTCCAAGGTGAAATAATCCCTGATGAAGATGGGTTGGTGTTACGGGGTGCTGAGCCTCAAAGTGCTGGACTAGGTAATTCGAAGGGTTAACTGGTGGCACGACCATAGCTGGACTGGCCATCGGGTATTTGCCCGGTGGGTCGATGGAGATTTTTCGTTTTTGTGGGCCGATGATTTTTTTTCTTGTAACGATATAAACAATGAGAGGTGGTGGATTGGCCAGATGCTGGCAGATGTGTAAAAATAACTCTGGCGGTGGCTATGGTGGAGCTTCCACAGAGGCCAGCAGGTGGATGAGAGAAAGGGGAGGCAGGAGGAGCAGAGACCCGAGGTGGCCGCCGGTCCGAGTATCAGGTGAACTGAACTTCAGGTAAGAAGTTATGACCTGCAGTCCATCTGGGTCAGATATAAACCAAGTTTAGGTGGAGTTTATTTTCGTTGTGCTGACTTTTTACAGTCAGTTACAATAACTCGTACTGCGTGCTAGCTAGCATGATGGAGTTTCTACAGCTGGGTGGTGCTATTATGTTACTGATGTTTAACTTTATTTTGTTCATAAGGTTAGTTAGTAGAGTTTCCAACCGTCCCGTAAAAAACGGAATCGTCTCGTATTCAGAGAAAATATTACGCGTTTCGTATTGAGGTGAAAAGGAACAGTTTGTCCCGGACTTCAGCTACAATGAAAAAGACACAAAGCTGGATTTATTCTGTCTTTACACTGTCAGCTGCCTCTTCTTCTCTCATTCTCTCCTGTTTCTACTTCAATCATGAAACTGATCAATGATCAGCTGATCGTCTCTCTTGTTTGTTTATCGCCCACTTTGCGCCAGAAAGAGGAAACCAGCGGATGTCGCGCTAAACAACAGCAGCACTTTTGAGCTTGATCAGCTGTTGTTAGAATTTATTTAATATTAATTTCTAGGATCAGCTGATGTTTGCTGGAGCCACAGCTGTAAAGCTGCTGGTCATGATGTCGGTTTGGATATGTGGTGAGAGGGAAACATGAAGATGAAACCAGGAGATGTCCTTACTGAATCATCAGAGCTGTGATGGAGAAACAGGTTTACCTTTTAGGTGACATGGATGAGTTGAAGTTATGAACTGTTTCTGAGAGACAAATAACACCAGGATCCTTTTCTATGTAGCTGACAGCTGGTAACTGTGCAGGGGCGGGTCTAGCAAAGTGTTGCCAGGGGGGCAGGTAGGGAATTAACAGGGAGAGGGGGGCACAAAGAAATACTTTTCTTTCTTGTTCTCATTTAAAATGTCTCACTTTAATAAATAATTATCTGAATCTTACAACCAAAGTTTTTATCTGACATAAAATGTATAGAAATCATACATATACCAACAAGACTGTGCATCACTGTCACAACAGCGTTTTCATCCAAAGGCTTTATGGCTTTAATACCTGGGGGGTCGGTCTCTAGTCAAAATGCCCGGGCCGATTTTTTGTCCCAGTCCAGCCCTGCGTACGACACACAGTGAATTAATCTGGGAAGGTGCATTAAAAAATAAATGCCCGGGCCAGCGGTGCACATCGCAAATTAGCTCGCATAGACACATTAGTTGTGCCGCTTCTTAATGACGGTATCTTAGCTAACAACCCCAACTACCAGATTCAACTTGTAATTGGCTAAAAATAACTTAGCCTACCAGTGAGAGGGACGTTGCTAGCTGGCAGTTTTATCAAGCGATGTTGAAATTTCCACATTCTGACACTTCAAAAGCTTCAGCAGCTGTCGGCTCAGTGCAGCATCAGCACCACGGAGATACACGGATACATCCGTAGACTCGAGACAGAATTCACTATGTGTTTTTGGGACTTTCAGGTGTTTGGACCAATGTTTTCTTTTCTGATCAAACCAGAAATCTTTAATGAGCAGCTGGGTTTGTCTCGCACTGGCTGAGTTAATGCCAGTTAATGTGACATGGAAATGCAGCTGATTGAACTGAAAAGCTCGACTCTGTGGGGTCAAAGTTTGCAGAACTACGAACGCAGCTGGAATCCACAGCTGTGCGTGTTCATGGAGCTGCATGTTCACCTGCTGGACATCACTACCTGACAAGGTTAACTGTCTTCAGAACATTGCAGAGGCCTTATTGACAGTATTTGGCTCTACATGTCTGTGTGAGCAGATTTTCTCTCACATGAGTCCTCAGGTAGCCTCTGAATGCTGGACACTCGGAGACCTGTGTCTCCTGTCTGCTCCTAACTTCTCTTTACCATTCAAACTGGAAATAGATGCCAGCACAGTTGGGGCAGGAGCAGTGCTTCTCCAGGAGGATAATCAGGGTATTGACCATCCTGTGAGTTACTTCGCTTGCAAGTTTGATAAACATTATCTCAAGTATTGTACTATTAAAAAGGAGACGCTTGCTTTGTTGTGGGCCTTGCAGCATTTTGAAGTTTATATAGGGTCAAGTCTTCACAGATCACAACCCTTTGGTGTTACTCTCTAGGATGTATAATCATAACCAGCGACGTATGCATTGGTCACTGATTATTCAGAACTCTGTTCTCGACATCCATCACAAAAAGAGATCAGAGAACATTGTAGCAGACACACTCTCCCGTGCTACTTAAACATGTTACCAAAGCTTGGCTCCTAATGGGTGGGGGTGTTACACGCCACCATAAGTGGCTGCTCTTGTCTTTCAGGTGTCAAGCCTCAACCTATATACCAATTCAGAGTTAATTGGCACGTGTCTGTTGGCTGATCTGGGCACAGTAGACCAATTGCTCGGCAGGGATCATTATAAAAGGACACCTCCATGGCCAGCTGGGCTGCTTCTGACGGTCTCTGAACTTTTGTTTGTAGGTTTGTGTGTGTGTGAACAGAGTGTTGTGGTGGGAGGCTGGACAGGTAAGTTTGGGGTAGCCCATATACCTGCAACAGAGTTACAGTTGTTAAAACCACTAGTGTAGTGGCGAATTTCTGTCCCAAGCTTCGAAAAAATATTTCTTCCACTTCTTAATGTGAGCTGTTCAGATTTATTTCTGACTCGTACATACAAACAAAAGATGTCACGGTCAAAAAACTACTTGCTGCTACAGCGCACATTTCCATTGCCGTCCTGGCTCACTCTAACCTGCTACCACACATGCGCTGTAATGTTTTCTTACCCGACACAAACTAAACGCGCAGCATTTATTCTCTAACAACATATTATACAAAATCAAACATGTAACATAATAACTGAAACAGTATCAAAAATATTTCTCTATGGAGTGGCTCTAACAACTAGATTATGTAGTTGATGCCACTTTTGTATGTTTATGAGCTTTTTTGTCGAGCAGCCCAGCAGGCCTTTTGCGTATTGGTTTAGACTTTAAGGAAGCTCTTTGTGCTGTATTAATTCCTTTGATTTGGCTCGAGCCCCTAGTCCTCCTCCCCCACCTTTTTCCTTTGCTAGGTTCATTATTGTCAAGGCATGGTAAACGATAAATAGACACTGCCTGACTATTCATCTTTCTGTTGTCCCTCTCTTTCATTAATTTTGGTTGTGTTGCTGTCTCCCCCCTGCCTTAGCCCCCACCGTGGTGGGGGGTGACGTAACAGCCATCGAGTGAGACAGGGCCAACTATGAAAGAATCAACTGCTCCAAAAACATCTTTAGGCTCACTTGAAATTTGCAGCTGCCCACACAGACAAGCCAAATGCTTCCTGTCAGACAAGACAAGAATTGTTGGTCTGTTGGATTTTCATGTTGTACAGTTTTTTTGTTGTCTTTGTGACCCCAATACATTAGTCACGTATAACCAGATCACAGTGATAAACCAGGCTATATAATTACATTGGGATCAGGGAGTCTAACTTCAAGGCACGTCTGCTCATTTGGTGAATATCCTATGTCTGAAGAGTCTCCCTTTCTGCAGCATCTACTCCCTTGGGCAAAAGCCAGCCTCTCTGTTTCCTCAGCTGTGGATGTGGAATTCAGCCAGATCCATTTGTTTCTATCAGCAGAGGGCTGTATCTCCAGAGAAAAAGGTTCAGCGATTAGAACAGCTCATAATTTTCAAAATGACATTTTTGAGAGCTGCTTCGTGTTTTAAAGCTGTCGAAAAGCTTCCCAAAGGTTAGTTTAGTTCTAGCTGAAGTGAAGGACTGAGGATTTTCTCTTTGTCTTCTTATTTCTTTTAGAAAACTGAGGGTTTCTAAAAAGGCAACAATTGCTATGGACAAGAAGTGGTGTTGTTACAGCTGTCTGACAAAAATTGACCAATTAATAAAAACTGGTTAGTGATGTTTTTGGCCAGTACAACGTCATAATAGACGTGATGATGGATTCCAAAGTTACTGTGATCTGGCATTAAGATGGCAATTGAGATTAAGTCAGTTCCTGTTCTTCAGTCAAGTGACCGAGTGAATGGAAAAGTGGTTTTAAACAAATTGAATGAGAGAGTTCTTCCACTCAATGAAGGACACAGGGCAGTTTCTGAATTTCCCTCAAGACATAGCTCACTCACCTGCAATTCCATTAGTCAAAAATGAACATTCATATACTCAGGCAGGAAACAAAAATCTAGAAGGTGCCCGCGATGTAGTCACTTAGAAGCAGCTGACAAAACTGTCAAGAATAAAAGGCACTGCTGAATATCATGTAAGTGCGTTTTACATCTTGGCCACTGAGAAGTCTGAATTTTGATTATTTGAAAGATGTGGAATTACATTTAGTGAGGATAACAAAGTGTTTGTTTTTGTAGCTTTACATGAACGTGACTAAACACAACAGCTGAACATCAGCTAAAACCAAAAAAGCTTTTATATCCTTGTACTTGTACTGTTGTCTGGGTGAATCTTATCAGTGAATCCTTGGTCAGTTTATAACAGTTCTAATGTTCAACAGGACCTACAGTCGAAACCACAATATCTTTGTGCAAGGTAATAAAGTTATTGTCATCACTGACAAATATCAGTCTTCCTGTTGACCCACTGCTACATCTTCTGCTTGATGACTCTAGGCTTCCAATGACAATGAAAGCACGCAAATTGTGGCTGGCAGGCATAACTGCGGCCAAAAAGCTAGTGGTTCAGAGGTGGCTACCACCACATGATCTCTCGGAGAAACACTGGTTACATGCCTTCTTAGATATCTTGTACTTGGAACTATCCTCAGCTAGGGTCAACCATGCAAACAGTCCAAAACTGGCTAAAGGGAATTAGAGAGACCAAAAGCTTACTCAGAAATGTGCAATAGGGAGTTAATACATGTTATTCTCTTTTTGTGTTAAATCACTGATCTATTGTACCTTTCTCCTTGTTCATTAACCTGTAGTGTCATTGGAATGTCATGGTTATGCTGCAAATGTGATATGTGTTGGTAGGGAGGGTGGGGGTGAGGAGGGGGAGAAAAGGGACTCAGGGTTTGGGGTAATGTTCTCGAGAAACCAAATATATTGTATGTTTGTGGCGTGCTGCGTAAGACAGTTTCCCTTTGTTCTAAAAGCAAATAAATATTGCATTATAAAAAAAACACTATCTTTATTATCCTACGTGTAACAAATCTGTTTATTAACAGTCATGTTTGTCAGAATGGATAGGTCAGTTGTAAGTAGCACATTTTCACAGATGTTTGTTTTGGACCCAAGAATTTGTAAAGTCCCTCCAGTTTGTGATGGGATGACCTTTTAGCAACCACTCAAAGAAGAACTAAACAGAGTCTTGGTTGAAAAGTGTCAATACAACTTGACCCAAATGCAAGACACAATACAAAGGCAAGAATAGCTTTCTGTACTTTACTGTGTATATACACAATATACATGACATGGTGTGACTGTAGGAGCCCTGGTTCGACTATGAGAGTGGCAGCAAGTCTCTGAGGTGATGGACACTGAAACAGAGGAGAGACCGGTTACTGATCTGAGTGAGAGGAACCAGAAGCAGAGTAACACTGGCAGGGTTAGTGGTTTACTTGAGTATGCGAGGAGCCTAACGAGGAGCGGTTCTGAGTGAATGTCCAGATGCAAACAAATTCCAACCTGTTTTCCAGGTGCAACCAGAGCCGGTGGGCAGGAGGACAGGCAGGTAAAGACGGCATGAATCCAGAGAAGCGTGAGTAACCTTAAGCTGAGCTCAGCAGCTAATGGAAGAGAAGAGTAGTTCAGCGTGGCATGGACTCGTGGTGTGGCTGCTTGGAGAGAGAAGAGAACAAGGTCAGTACAAAGAACAAAGAATTATTATGTGGTCTAGTTACAACCAAGTCTTTTTGACCTAAAACTGGTTTAGTGACATGAAGAGGGCCAACAACATAGTAGAAGTTAGTTTTTAGTTTGACTCCATAAGACAATGTGTGGGCAGGGAATTCAAATCTCAACGTTGGAGTGTTCTGGCTCTAGATATGATTGAATACTGAGTACTGCCCAACATTGCATTGGTCTGTTTTGTGCCCCCTGGCCTGGTGAGTGTCAGGGAGGAGTGTGATCCTAAATCCTGGCTATGCGCCACCTAGTGGTCTCTATAGGTAATGCCATGAGATAGAACATTTGTAGTGTGCAGTGAGAGAACCACTAAATCAGTAAATAAATACATAATAAACACAAAAAATCTAACTGACGTGTCAACTTTTTAAAACTTGTTTAAAAACATGGACTGAACTGTGATCCCCACGAACAATGAATTAGTTAACTATAGCTATTATTTTAAACACACATTTAACTGTTCATATTTTCAGTCAAATTACTTTTAATTTTTTCAATTATGTATGAAAACGCAAATAGAAATGCATACTTTCAGTTTTGTGCCACAGCTAGTCACCCAAAACTCCCTTTCAATAACATCCCAAGGATGGTGTATTGTACTGAGATATGGTAACTGGAGGGATGCATCCAGGTGAAGGAGAGAGGGCGCAGCAAGTCCGCAGCCCCGGTAAGCAGCAAAATCTGGGCGAGAGGCGCCGTAAAGCTCGCGGCTCCCCTTTGCCACAGACCCTTCCTGGCCGAAGCGGAGCCAACTACGACGCACCACCGCAGAGGAAATGTGCCCGGCGGGGAGGCCAGCATTTGAGTGTTTTTTCAGTCGTCTATTGTCCAAATTTGTTGAGTCTGTGCAAACTGTAGTATCAGTTTCTTGTTCTTAGCAGACAGCAGTGGCCCCAGTGTGCTCTTCTGCTGCTGCACAACACGTGTCGTGTAAAGCAGAGAGTACCGGAAGAATGCTACTTGGTCTGTAGTTACTAACAACCATGTTATGGCCTGATTTAAAAACAGTTGTAATCACTGCGGTTTTCTTTCCAAGCACGTGGAAACACTCTATTATTAATGGGACAATTAATGGTTTTTTATAATAGGAGGAAATAATGCCTCCTGAGTTTTGATAAATACTGTATCCATTCCATGTTCTTCCGTTTCCCTTGAATACTTGACAGAACAAACTATCCTATGAACTTCTGAATTAGTTGTTTCTCTAAAAGTCAGAATAGGAGCATTAGTATAGAGGAGTCATTATAAAGCCGCACATGTGCAGTGTTGGGGGTTCTTAGTAACAGAAATGTGTTACACACTACTTGCTACTTTTCTTAAAAGCAATGCAATATGTCACCAAATGACTCGCTGAAGACAGTAATGCAGTTTTTCCTGTCCTGAATGCAGTTTGCATGTTACCAGTGCGCTCTCCACCTTTTACAAAAACACTTCGTCAGATAACTGATGAACAAAACCTGAAAACATGAGCAACAAAATGATGTTAGCTTGTCTCTACCCTGTTGCTTCTCTGTTGGATAGAAATGCAGAAGCACAGAGTAGTAATGAGTCGGTGATGATGGACTGGGCATTTCAACAGCAGACTGTGAATGTGATGTTACCAAATCTCCATGATAACACATAAGTGATGAATCTGGACATGTTGAATGACCTATTCATGATTTCACAGACCGGGGCATGAATTGAATTCCTGGAGCTTTTAAAGATGAAAATCAAAACACTGTCCCTGCTGAGTGGAAACTATTCTTTTGTGATTTTTCACTCAGAATTAGGCCAAATGTTGCACTGCACACAGTCAAACATAGCTTTGAATATTCTGGTTTATAAAGAAGACATATTAATCATCAGGAACTAGGACGATTCATTGACTTGCCGTTGCTAAGTGAGCTAGGCGGTGGTGTCTGGATGTGTTCCTGGCCAGCAGGGTGATAAATCTCTGAATCCCTCTCCCAATCTCTTGTGTCACAGCCATCAGCCTGTGTTTAATGTTTCCTTTTGCTGGTGCCAAGAAGCTGTCCCCCGTGGTGTTGAGTCCCACATCATGCTTAACAGCAAAGCGCTCACCAAGAGGCCAGGCAAAGGCCAAACATTTATTCTGTGTCAGGAAGTGAGGGAGTTAAGTGTGGTTAATGTGCAAACAAGCATGGCAGGACAGCTTAGTAGCATCTGGGAAAAGAAGGTGAAAGCTAATATGAAAATACATCAATAAAAGTAAGTGCTTTAAGGGATACGAGGGAATGAAAGGTCAGGCATGAAGCAGAAGGGAGATTTGAGGCAAGCTTGGATGATTGTGCTCCTACTAGTGCCTGAAAATGATCTTTCTTTAGAGGTTCCCTTAAATATGGGAGAAAAAACTTCATGTTCACATAAACAGATGACTTTGGGATGGAGTGGAGACACTCAATTGCATCCAGCTGTTGTGCTGATGGATGGGAAGCAACCATTTACTGAAAAAGTGGTTCTGGTGTGATGTGCACACACAATCATGTGCAGCATGGAAATGGTAGCTGGCTTTTGGCCCGTTATATTAGCAATAGGGAGTGGGAATGGAAAATTACAAACTGCACGTCTCTGAAGAAGTCTTTGCTCACGCAGACCAGGAAAGTGTTTTTGTGCATTCACATGTAATGCCAGAAGCATAATCTATTTTGCTTAGAGAGAGCTACGAACAATGAAAAGCTGAGCTCAATTTCCACCACAGTTAGGAGGTGGCCTTAATAAAAATAACTCACTGCTGTCTTTGTGTGTGTTAAGCACATATTTAATGAGCAGTTTCTTTCAAGTGCAGAAACCAACACTATTCATTATACCCTCAGGATTTCAGGTTTCCACCTGCAGTAAAAACAGGAAAAGTCCTTATGAATGCGCGTCAAAAATCAACAGATAGTAACCGTTTTATCTTTTATCCTGTTGGGTCACAGTTTTCACTTGATTTTAAAAGCTTTGCACATTACAAAGTTCAAGCACATCATTGCCCAGCTCAATTAACCTTTTTTGTGGGTCAAACAATATTGACACCAGTCATTTTGTGTTTTTCTGAAATAATTCTGTTATTGTCTACAAAATATTAAAAAATAAGCTATCGGGAAATCCTCCAGTTTAAAATCCTGTTTAAAAAAAGCATTTGGGACAATTGTGTTGGTGGCAGCTTTTGTTATAATATCAATAATATTTATATGAATATGGGATACTGTTACATGTTTGCATAGACTTTTGTGGAATATGGAGACACTCCTGGCAATGGAGTGAGCAAAGTGAGACTCATATTTTAGGGTTGGTGGAGATGAGTGTGAACACCCAAACAATCCCTGTCAGTGATGGAGAAGCTTTGATGAACAAATTTGGTAAGAAGTTCACCAGCATGAAGGAAATGAAGTTTCGAACTTTCCTTAGGGGGACCCCAGCACGCCTGCTTAAAGAAAAGTAACCCTCTACTGCATGACCTTTTCATTTTTGGGGAAAAAAAATATTTCTCCCAATTTTGGGGGAGTTTTAGGGTTCCTAATAATATATCAATCATAAAATTTGCCCCCCCCCAAACAGATATTGGTTTGTTGCTTCAAGGCAACACTGTGTGACAAGGGCAGTAAAACGCCAAGTTATTCTTTAATAAGTTGTATTTGTACAACAAGGATGAACAAATAAATAAACAACAAAAAACAATGTAAACATTTCACAGAACAATAAAACACCAACATTTGACCATAACCCCATGCGCGCACACACACACACACACACACACACACAGTTACTTTACCAACTGACCCCTGACCCCTGAGCTCCTAAGTGTCCCTCAAACCTGATTCAGGGATCCACTCCTCTACTTCACTGTCACTCCCTGAAAGCTCACTGTCCTCACTTTCTGAGGACAGAAAGCACACATTCCCTTGGTTTCCTTCCATAAAAGGTATTTACATCCATGTCCTCTAACTTTGGGTAGATTGTAGTAAAAAACATTGACTATGATCATATAAATGCACACAAACACATGTCTACACACATATGCAAATGCATTATATTGCCTGAAAAAATTGGGCTAACTGCGCAGTGTTGCCTTGAGGCACCAAATGAAAGTTAACAATTTTACTGTATAAATAAATTTTAAAAAGTAGATCAGTAAATAGCATTATTTGAAAAAATATATAAAAAAAGTGTGACACCTGACCATGTGGGCGGAGCATGCATGAAATTGAATGTTTAGTAGAACTGTGCAACACAAGCACTTAGTTACAGCATGTTTCATTGTATCCAGACACAGCTAGAGACACATGCAGCAGCATCTGTGCAGTCGACAGTTGAAGAAAAAAACATTGAAACTTCACTTCAATACGTTGGTTCCTTTGTTTAAAAGGCCGAAATGAAGCAAGGGAGATCAAGAAGAGGATCAGTGAGTGCTTCACCATACAGTACAGTACAGCTGATTAACCTACGAGAAGAATTTCAAATTCTACAGGCTGAAAATGTCAAATTAAAAGAAGAGGCAGAAAAATCAAGAGAAGCTAAAAATTCAAAGTTTGAAACTGAAGCAGTATTGCAGGAATTACTGCATGTAAGTCTAAAACTTAAAGGAGAGAAAATGGGAAAACAACAGGCAGAAAATGAGAATGAAAATATCAAGAAAGAACTGTTGGAAGCTCAAAAAGCGTTGGAGGAAGAGAAAACCACAGCACAAGAAGCCAAAAATAAATATCAAACTGCAAAGAAGGAGGCAGGAACTGTGACACAGGAATTACAGGAGGTGCAGGAAGCTTTTGAAGAGGGCAAAAGGAAAATGCAGTTGGCAACACAAGAAGCTGCAAATGTAACGGCTGAAGCTGAAACACTAAGGAAGGAATTACTGCACGTAAAGCAACAACTTGAAGAGGAGAAAAAAGGTAAACATGAGGCAGAAAATGAGATTGAAAATATGAAGAAAGAACTGTTGGAAGCTCAAAAAGTGTTGGAGGAAGAGAAAATTAAAATGCTGGAAGCAAAGAAAGAAATGAAGCAGAAGAAGAAGTTGCTGGAAACACAGGAAGCACTAGAAAAAGAGACACGTGGAAAATGGGAGGCAAAACCGGAAAGTGAAACTCTGAAGAAGGAACTGATGAAAGTGCAAGAAGAACTTGCAGAAGAGAAAATTGAGGTGAAGGTATTCAAGAAAGAAATGACCGGCTCTGCGGTGACCAAGAAAGACTGCAAAGACGCACTTAAAGAAATACGAAAGCACAAAAAGGAAGCTAAAGAGCTCCTCAAACACAAAGTGAAACTGGCCAAACAGCAGCTGAAAGAAAAATGTAAAGATGCAGCATCGAGTTTGAGGACATCAATAGTTTCTTCCTCCTTCCCCCTCGCTCCACCCTTCTTCTTCTCTCTCGGTCTCTCGCTCCTCTCTCCTCTTCTCTACCCTCACCCCTCACCTCTAACCCACTTTCTCTTTCACCGTCCCTCTCCTCCTAAAAATCCCCCCAAACTTTTCTTGGGACGTTTGTTTGTTTTTTAAAAACTCTAATCTGAATACATCTACTGAAATACACAAATAAAATTGCCATAACTTGATGAGACCTCATGTTGCCTGCTTCTTTTCTTGTGTGTCCGTGGATGTAAAACAGTAACACACTTTCTGCTCTGTGTGTCTTTAATTGTAAATAAATGCAGTGCAACAAACTTCTGCTCTAAATCTTTTTTTAGCAGAAAGCTTTTTTTGCCCCTTCCTGATTTCTTATGTTTTAACATGTTTGTTACACTTACATGTTTCCGATTTCAAATGTGAACACAGATGTTCAGAGTAAATACAGATCGTAGTTTTTTAAATGATGATTTCATTTAGTTTGGGGAAACAGCTCTCCAACTTTACCTCATGTGAAAAAGTAATTTCCTTCTAAACCTAATAAGTGGTTTTGTCATCTAGCAAGAACTGCAATCAAGCATTTGCAATAACTGGTGATGAGTGTTTTACAGCGCTGTGGAGGAATTTTGGTTCACTCTTCTTTGCAGAATTGCTTTAATTTGGCCACTTTGAAGGGTTTTTAAGGTCATGCTAAATCATCTCAATCTGATTCCACCTGCAACTCAACACCTCAAAGACCAAGGAACTGGTTGTGGACTTCGGGAGGTCCAGAGCAGGTCCACTGCCAGTTCAGATAGAGGGAGAGGAGGTGGAGGTGGTCAAAACGTACAAGTACCTCTGGCTGTGGGTGGACAACAAACTGGACTGGTCAGGCAACACGCAGCACCTGTATAAAAAAGGACAAAGCCGACTGTACTTCCTCAGGAGGCTGAGGTCTTTTAACATCTGCAGGAAGCTCCTGAGGATGTTTTACCAGTCGGTGGTTGCTGGAGTACTTTTCTATGCTGTGGTGTGCTGGGGGAGCAGCACAGCAAAGAAGGACTCATCCAGGCTGGAAAAACTGATCAGGAAGGCGGGCTCTGTGGTCGGCATGAAGCTGGACACTCTGGTGACAGTGGCAGAGAAAAGGACACTAAAAAAACTGCTGGACATTATGGACAATGCTGGGCATCCTCTGCACACGGCCATAAACAACCAGAGGAGTCTGTTCAGTGACAGGTTGCTTCTCCCAAAGTCAAGAAGCAACAGACTTAAAAACTCCTTTGTCCCACCCATCATCAGACTGTTTAAAGAACCCGTAGCTTTCCAGGCCCCTGTAGCCAGTGCAGCCGGGGGTAGCGTAATTGGTGGATCTGTTTTGAGACATGTGAAGCCAGAGACACCAGCAACCATAGTCAGTTGTTTTCCAAGGGCCAGAGCAGGCGACATTGAGGAAAATTAATTTTTATAGCAGCAATCTTTCACACCAGCCTATTAATCAACCAAAGACCCAGACAGACTTTTAATTCATTTGAAAGCCTGATGCTTAACATTGTCCACCCCAGCTGTGAAACTCAGAAACCAGTCTTACCTGTTATCATCTATCGTCCACCTGGGCCTTACACAGAGTTTCTCTCTGATTTCTCAGACTTTTTATCTGATTTAGTGCTCAGCTCAGATAAAATAATTATTGTGGGTGATTTTAACATCCATGTAGATGCTAAAAATGACAGCCTCAACATGGCATCTAATCTGTTATTAGACTCAATTGGCTTCTCTCAAAATGTTAAAGAACCCACCCACCACTTTAATCACACTCTAGATCTTGTTTTAACATATGGCATAGAAACTGAACATTTAACAGTGTTTCCTGAAAACCCTCTCCTGTCTGATCATTTCCTGATAACATTTACATTTACAATAATTGATTACACAGCAGTGGAGAGTAGACTTTATCACAGTAGACGTCTTTCTGAAAGCGCTGTAACTAAGTTTAAGAATATAATCCACCCACTGTTATCATCCTCAATGCCCTGTACCAACACAGAGCAGAGCAGCTATCTGAACGCTACCCCAACAGAGGTTGATTATCTTGTTAATAATTTCACCTCCTCACTACGTACGACTCTGGATACTGTAGCCCCAGTGAAAACTAAGGTCTCTAATCAGAAGTACCTGACTCCGTGGTATAATTCTCAAACACGTCGCCTAAAGCAGATGACTCGTAAGCTGGAGAGGAAATGGCGTGTCACAAATTTAGAGGATCATCATTTAGCCTGGAGAAATAGTTTGCTGCTTTATAAGAAAGCCCTCCGCAAAGCCAGAACATCTTACTATTCATCACTGATTGAAGAAAATAAGAACAACCCCAGGTTTCTCTTCAGCACTGTAGCCAGGCTGACAAACAGTCAGAGCTCTGTTGAGCCAACCATCCCTTTAACGTTAACTAGTAATGACTTCATGAACTTCTTCACAAATAACATTTTAATCATTAGAGAAAAAATTACCAATAATCATCCCACAGATGCAATATTATCTACAGCTACTCTTAGTACCATTGATGTTAAGTTAGACTCTTTTTCTCCAATTGATCTTTCTGAGTTAACTTCAATAATTACTTCCTCCAAACCATCAACGTGTCTTTTAGACCCCATTCCTACAAAACTGCTCAAAGAAGTCCTGCCATTAATTAATTCTTCGATCTTAAATATGATCAACTATCTCTAATAATCAGCTATGTACCACAGGCCTTCAAGCTGGCTGTGGTTAAACCTTTACTCAAAAAGCATCTCTAGACCCAGCAGTCTTAGCTAATTATAGGCCAATCTCCAACCTTCCTTTATATCAAACATCCTTGAAAGAGTAGTTGTCAAACAGCTAACAGATCATCTGCAGAGGAATGGTTTATTTGAAGAGTTTCAGTCAGGTTTCAGAGCTCATCACAGCACAGAAACAGCTTTAGTGAAGGTTACAAATGATCTTCTTATGGCCTCTGACAGTGGACTCATCTCTGTGCTTGTCCTGCTAGACCTCAGTGCAGCGTTCGATACTGTCGACCATAATATCCTATTAGAGCGATTAGAACATGCTGTAGGTGTTACAGGTACTGCACTGCAGTGGTTTGTATCATATCTATCTAATAGACTCCAGTTTGTGCATGTAAATGGAGAGTCCTCTTCACACACTGAGGTTAATTATGGAGTTCCACAGGGTTCAGTGCTAGGACCAATTCTGTTTACATTATACATGCTTCCCTTAGGCAGCATCATTAGAAGACATAGCATACATTTTCACTGCTATGCAGATGACACCCAGCTCTATCTGTCCATGAAGCCAGATAACACACACCAATGAGTTAAACTGCAGGAATGTCTTAAAGACATAAAGACCTGGATGGCCGCTAACTTTCTGCTTCTTAATTCAGATCAAACTGAGCTTATTGTACTCGGCCCTGAAAATCTTAGAAATATGGTATCTAAGCAGATTCTTCCTCTGGATGGCATTACCTTGGCCTCCAGTAACACTGTGAGGAACCTTGGAGTCATTTTTGACCAGGACATGTCCTTCAACGCACATATTAAACAAATATGTAAGACTGCTTTCTTCCATTTGTGCAACATCTCTAAAATTAGAAATATCCTGTCTCAGAGTGACGCTGAAAAACTAGTTCATGCATTTATTACTTCCAGGCTGGACGACTGTAATTCATTATTATCAGGAAGTCCTAAAAACTCCCTGAAAAGCCTTCAGTTAATCCAAAATGCTGCAGCAAGAGTCCTGACACAGTTTAATAATAGGCCAATTATTAAACCCCTTTCTGAACCAGTGAGGCTTGCGATGTCATCAGTGATGTCACCCTTAAAGAAGCATGCCTCGATACAGGCTTCATAAAAGACCTCCTGAATTTCTCAATACATGCTGCAAAGCCTTGGGACAGTGCATCCCATCACTTACTAGCAGTGTGACTGCAAGACTCAAGCTTTTTTGTAAATATCATTTAAATAATAAGTGTGAATATTCAGACACAGGAGCAAGAAGCCTTTTGCTGGAACCCTTTTTTCTCTCATGTAGCTAGAGGCTTTTGTTTGTCCTTTATTTTCAGTTTAGGAAAAATAGAAAATGTTAGAGACTTTAGTTTGTTTTAGTATTTCTCACAACTCAAGCCAATAACTTGCAGCTTAGCATGTTCATTTGTTTGCCATTGGCTTCCTTCGGTGTGGTTGGAGTGTCATCACTTAGCCAAGCAAACTGGAATTCCAGACAAAACATGACTCACTTTTCTATTGCAAACATAACAGTTCATGAAACACTGCGTTCAGCACATTAAGTCCACTCCTACATTTGGATTTAAGAGATCGAATGAGGAAATTAAGACTAAAGTAACTAAAGTAGGATTAGGCTTAAAGGGTTATAGAACAACATAGTCACACCTTTGCTGAAAAACATTTTGACTGATTGTCAGATTGTTTCCTCATGAAGCGGTTAGCCAAAGTACCACCACCAACTCTTTTTGTCACAAAGCTTAATTCTCAATGGACACACTCAGGATCAACGACCTGCATCAGTCCTACAGCAGCAGTAGGAGGGTAGCAGCATACACTGGCAGCTGCTCCAGTCAGCAGCACACATATTCAGTCTCTAAGGAATAAGTAGCAATACGACTCAGCGTTGACTCATGACTTTCCGTCTCTGCCACGAGCAGACTAAATCTGCGGTCAGAACCATTCCTATGGTACTTATTCAGTAATAAAGTCATTCCTCAGTTATGCATAAGAAAAACACTTACCTCTTAAAGCTGGAGTTGTTGAGAAACTCTCTTAACAAGTTGTGGGAAATTCGCTGCAACAGTCATCATCATTGATTTACTTGCTGCTCCAATCTTTAGAGACTTCATTTAAAATTTTAACGAATAAAACAGAACAAAAAACTATGAACTGTAAATTATTTGATTAAAGGCAGATGTTAAAAAAACTGGAATTTTGGACTATCGCACTCCCCAGTGTAAGTACTAAAATAAGAAACTATGTACTTGAGGATCACATCCATGCACTCTGAAAACTTTGAAATACAGTATGCTGGATAATGCAACGCAAAGGCTTTCCATTATACTGTACTAACACCTACATTAAGAAAGGAAGTCAATCAGTATTCACTGTGGGCAACATTTTCTGGTCTGTCCAGCCATTTACGTGAAAAGGGAAAAACATCTCTGGATGGAGGAGGGGGCCTAAGGGTACATCTGTCACCATCGTACAATGCTGTGATTGCAGCCATTCCCCAACTCTCTGTGAATGGGACTCATGGACATTGATCAGTGAGCTTTGATCAGTGGTTGTTGATCAATGGTCATGAGAATTTGCATATTAATAATCAAGAATCTGACCTCACAGCGTGTTGGTCAGATGTGTTAGTTTCAGTCATTATGCAAATGTACTGTTTATAAGATTGAAAACCTGCAGTCAGCTGAGACTGAAGAAGACGCTTGGATGAAGGATGAAACGTCCCATAATGTCAACTCAGGAAGTTACCGTCATGGCTATGATTCAATAAAAAACAACAAACAGGTAGTAGTGCAGGAGACAGCCAAACTGCTTTTGGAAATGTCCTGAGAGGAAATGAGTTTGTGCACATTTAACATTAACATATAGGGAACGCTGATGGTGGGTAGGCTTCACAGTTTATATCAGAACACAAACTAATGTGCTACAAATGAGCTCGACTGGATTTCTATTAAGACTGGAGCTTTTCTTCCTTTACACTATGACAGTGTTCATGCTATGACAAATATGCCCCACAAGAAGTGTGCACACATCACACATACCAGCCGTAGCACTATAATGTCTCCAGCTGAGATTCTGTAAGAATGTGATAATAATAAATTGCAGTACCTCGCTTTCTTTACTTTGTCTTGAATCACCAAAATGTGAACAGCCTGAAGAAAGGATGAGGGGACTATAGCGTTCGACTCTTCCCAGCACCAAAAGAAATGGCAGTTCTGTCAACATTTCTGTTGTCATCAGTCTAAATTTCCAAGGACTTACTTATTACCTGGAAGAGTTCTTTCTAAGTTGCAACAGAAAATTCACACATGTAACAATCCCACATCCTTAAAGTTCACACACACTTTAACCAGACATAATGTTTTATAACATAATTGTTTTTTTCAACTACTAAGAAAAAACAAATGTTATGATGCTCAGTTCAACTTTTCCATCTCACCATAAAGCTTGGCTAGCATGGCAGTAGCATCCCGTCTGTGGCTCGAACACAATCCTCCCGGTTTGTCCATGTTTACTTTCATGTACTGACATGTTTCAATGACCAATTTCTGTGGCATATGGACACCTATTAATATTACTGCAGGAACGGTTCGGACCAAGGAAAAATATGGCAAGAAAACACTTATTAAACATAAAGAATCAAGTTTCATTTCAAACGATTCCATTTAATATTTTAAATCAAACTGGAGTATGTGTGGAGGTGGTTTAGAAACGAAAACACTGACTGTGTTGTCTGCTTTGTTCTAGATGGATGCTGGTGTCTCCTGAGTGGACTGACGGTATATTTTCACGAAGGCCTGGACCCGAGAAACGTCAAACATCAATGAAGGCTTCAGGTCCCAAATGTCAGATTTCCATTTTGTGAATGCAAAAGGTTTGCTTGACTACACAGGCAGGCGGCTAACCTTCAGAGCCTGCTGGGTGGCTGAAGGACGCAGCACAGGTGAGTGTAAAATAAACCAAGCAGGACAAAACATGCTTCTTTATAAACGCCACTTGTTTCGACAGTTTAAAACGTCACTCAGGCTTCAGAGTTAAAGGTATAACTAGAATTCATGGAAATGAAAAGGCATTGCTACGTATTGGGTAGAAAACAATGCATATTTGCACCAGAAAACATATTTCCAAGACAAAGGTTGACATTTTAAACAATATATTGCTGTGTAAGACACAATGTCCCAGGACTGGACAGAACAACATGTACACTCGTCGGGTAAGAAAACAAAGCTTGAAATGCAGCAGGAGTACAGCAAAGAGAAAAACCTGTGAATACAGATTAATGTGACACTTCAGGTATTTTAAAGCATGCGGACATTTCTATTTAGAAAAGCTACTTAACAGGACACAAAGCTCTTTGTAAAATGATGCCCATAAACAGCATAATTCAATCATACACTCTGATAAGTATCAAGACAATAACATAGAAATGTCAACAACACATTTAAGCTCAGGTGATTACAGCACAGGCTTGTCCATAAAGGTAAAGGTAAGGTGCCAGGTTACAGCATGCAGTCGCCGATTCTTGAATTTTCTGGCATTGTCCTGGAGGGTGGACACTACTTTTAGTGTTGTTTAACAAGTGGACATGTTAAGATCTGCTGACTAGGAACGTCAAAGAACATGATCCTTATCATTTTAATCAAACCATTCACTGGATGGGAGCTCTGAGTTGGTTTGCAGTGGTCCTTCCCTTCAGTGGCCTAACAGAGCTGCTTCTTTATTATGTGGCTCAGGAGTTTGGGGTTTTCATTCATCCATAGCTAACAGACTGTCACTGAATCACTAAGAGCCTCCTTTAAAAGGTCCACCTCAGAATTCATCCATGTGTGATAATGTTCTGGAAAACCTTCAGTAGATCTATGTGGAGTCTTACAGATGCAGTGACCTGACTGAGTCTGAAGGATCTAAAGTTAGATTTCAGTTTACTGAAGTTAAATCTCTGATGTTTCCACTTCTCTTGTGGACTTATTCACAGGAATGAGAATTTTTCATTTATTTTAAATAAATAAATAAATGTAAGAAAACATGCCATTTGATAACTGCAGTGAACAGGTGATGCAGGGGACAGGTGCTCTCTGCCTGACAGCAGGTCTCAGGTGCTCGAGACACTTGGATCCAATCGTTTTCTTATCAGTTTATCTAATTTAGAGTTGCAATGTCTGGAGTCCACTGCAACTGACATTGGACTGATAAACAACGAATAAGTCATCTGCGATCTTGAACAGCGGACTTTCGTCTACTTCTGTAAGGTCCTGAACCACATAACGTCGCTGTTACCACAACAGAAAAGCAGCTTTGTTTGTCCGTATAACACAAAAGCGCAACAAGAAAAGCTTACCATCATGAGATACATGGCTCGCCAACAGCTCCACTATTCTGGTATCCTTCTAGCTGTTTGGACTTTTGCAGACCTACGTGGACATGAGGTGGTATCTTGGCCTTATCTTACAAATGACTCTCGCTAACTCATTTCACAGGAGCTACTTTTCACCTTTAAAATGTGTTTTTAAAATGTCTTCAGGGTGTGCCACAAGCTCTGGAACAATTTAAGTTTTAAAAACAAAAACAGCAACAATCAGAAAAAAACTTTAGAAAACTTTTGTTTATGGAGAGAGTGGCTGCAGCTAGATCCAAATAAATGGATGAGGAAAACCTGTGTAATAAGGACATTGGGTGATTGTTTCTGCAGCGAGACACAGCTCACCCGGAGTGAACTGAGCCAAGTATCAAAAACAAATTCCAGTCAAAGGCATTGATAGGCTAGGATGTTGCAAAGGTCCAGTAAGGTTGTGTTCAGAGCAACATCTGCACAGCGAATTAGGAAAAATAATTCCACAATGTTTACAAAACAGGATACAGACACGAGGGACGAATGAGAAAAAGGAAAATACTCTTATGTCATCCACCGAGGCAGTCCAGCGGACGGTGGATAATAAAATACAACCCTTCTATCATCTTATCCATCTGAACAAACATCATGGCTTCCATCAGGTTTCTCCTGCTACTTTCAACGTTTTTAGAAATTTTTTACAACAGCCTAAAAGGTCAACATTCAAAGTGGAGTCAGCACTTCTGAAGTCAGCCAGTGATGTTTGACAAGAGTTCAACATCCCTTCTAGTTCATCCTGGAGGTGTTCAGTAGGGTTCAGCTTCTCCCACCAACCCCATCCAACCATGCTTTAATGGAGCCTGCCATGTGCACTGGAGGCATGGAAGAAAGCTGTGCCGGTTTTAGTTAGAATGAGATGGATCCAACTTATAATGAAGTATGAGGCACAAAACCCACGATAAACAAGGTTTATTTTGGAAGGTTGATATTGTTGTGATATTCAGCAAGCAACAGTTCACAGAAGTGCTAATGAATACTGACTGTACGAATGCTAAGAATGGGAACTGATAAGATCAATATCACTTATTGATTTTCACTGGCTCCGCTTTTAGAGTCATCACCTTCACTAAGCAGCACATCAACATTATATTCGTTCAGAGTAATTGCATGCTGTGCGATCAGTGCTGGGGTCTTTACTCAAAAATATATTAGTCAGAACACTGTTCTTAAAAGCAATGAAGTACTTTAGTTTATTGTTCCCAGGAGAAAGTCCTCTGTGACCTGAAACTATCATCTTATAAGCATTTAATAACATAAACCTGAGGCAGTCCCAGCACACACCAACACAAATCCCTGTCCTGACGAGGACACACATGTGATCCTTGTCTTAGTATTTAGGTATGAACACGAAGCAAAGATGAAAACCAGCACAGAGACTTTAAGCGATCGTACGGTGCCTCTACTTTAGAAACATGAACAGGTAGAGATGAAGGCTTCATCGCTGGCTTCGATACCGGTTAATGTTCAGGCTCTGACTGCTGGGCTGGCGTCAGATTCACGATGCTTTAATTTAGCTCTGGGTTCTTGGCTAGCTTAGCGTTAGCACGCTGTGCTGTCTGTGTAAGCGCCTCCAAAGAGCTGATGTTGTGTTAGCGACATCATTAACAGCTGTTTCTGTCCTGGACACACTTTCCTTTGTACCACTGCACTCTCACGGTTTTGTGCAATGAAAATAACTGTGCCACCTCATCGGCGCATGAACTGAAATCGGCTGACTGTAGTGCAAATGCAAGGGGATAAGCAGGGTTGATAGGCAGGCAGACTAACTATAACTGGAAACTGGTTCTTATAGAGAATTTAGATTCGTATCCCTACCAACTGCACATTCACTCTGTACTGTGATGCACTAAATGAGGCTCTTACATAACATCCTTGGCTTTAAATAAAATACGACAACAAGAATGAAAATGAGTGAGGTGAATGAGTGAGGTGCAGCAAAGCGCCTGCAGAGCAGCTGTGGCAGAAACCTTGGGCTGTGGAGACCTAACGCAGAGATGTTAGACAGCTTTACATTATTAGATGTGACAACAGTTCAGTGGTATGTTGTCTCCAACAGCACCTCACGTTCCAAGTCCACTATACTTTGAACTCCATTGACACAGCACAGATTTCAAATGTGTAGCTGCGAGACATCAAACAGTGATGTAAGGCACTTTCTTTACAAGTGCTACTGGTTTTCTGTCCAAGTGTCTGACTACATACAGAATAAGTCATTAATGACTGCTGATCAGAAGACTGTTACAGTACCAGTCTGAAGTCACATTGAACATGACTACATGAACATTTTAAAAAGAGAGAAACTATAAAACACGACTATATAAAAAGACCTGATTTTTTTTCTGTTTTATACCCAGAAAGTAACAGTCTTTTGGTTTCAAATGAACCAGATATTTTTGCATATGAATGGCTCAGAGAATAAAAACAAAAAATAAAATAACTCAAAGTAACAGATAAATAAAAGTATAAAAAGCTAACCATGTCTTTAGTTTCATACATACACGTCACAGCATCTGTCCTTTGGAAGTTCATTATTACAGATAAGATGCAAATCCCCCAATTTGATAAATAAGTGTTTTCTCCAACAGAGTACCTGTAATAGTAGTTTTACAATGTGTGTTGTTAGTTATCCACATAAATCAATCGATTAATAAATAAACCCGGCTGAGGGATCAGAAGTTTTTGAAGACCTCCAAGTCTTTCTCGGCCACAGGGGGGTCTTTTTTCCAGTCATCCTCTGGGTAAACATCAAAGTTGGAGGTGTCGCCCTCATGGGAAACCTTAGGAACTATAGGAGGCTGGAAACAAGGAGGAGGAACGTGTTAAATGGAGGTGTGGAACTGCAGGGCAATGCTAGTGAGTATTCACATACAGGCAGTGTTCTTAATTCATCCAAAGTTTGATCCATAAACATCCGGACAGGGACACAGTTCTCTATTCAGCACTACAAAAATCGATCGCGATAACACACAGACTTTAAATTCAGTTCAAAGGGTTATTTATTTATCTATAGATATATATATATATATATATCTATAGATCTATATCTAGATATATCTATATCTAGATATAGATATAGATATATCTATCGATATAGATATCTATCGATATAGATATCTATCGATATAGATATCTATCTATATGAAACAAGTCCCTTTATGTAAAAATGGCGAAAAAGTAATTGAAAAAATTCATTTCATTCCGACGTGTCGTCCCTTGAAGCCACACAGAGGGTGTCGAGCTAGATTGTTTCCTAGTGTTTCCTCTTGACTGAAATCCTCTGTATTTACATTCCTGAAGCCACTTCTCGATTGAATATTTCCACATTCTTTTCCACTCAGCCAACTGTCTGAAAGATTTTTTCTCTTTGCGTGGGTTTTCCCTGAATTCTGTAGTTACTGAGCTCACCACAGCATTTCGTCTGTAAAGACCGAACCCGACAGTCGATCGAGCAGTTTTCATCATGTGTCCCATAGCTTTGGTTTTTCCATTGAGATCTCTTTGGATTGCAAACAGTTTGCAAATGCAAAGACATCATCATCATCAAAGACATCTGTTGCATTCGCCATTGAATAATTAAGAAATAGAGCAAAAAAGTCCAATTACTCTATGAACCTGTAGAAACTGAAGAAAACAGGAATGTCTGCAATGTGAAAGTCCTTAAATGAAAGTCTGCAATTCAATCACAGCATTATTGCATCATTTGAAACCATCGGTGTACTAGCGCACAAACGCAAAATTGTGAAAATGATTCTAATGTCCAAAATGTAAGCAGATTTTTTACCATCCTGATATGAATGTAGCTGAACAGGTGAAAAATACACCGAATCAAACCCACCTTTAGTTTCCTCAGAGGAACGGCCTCCCAGTCAATAGTTTTAAACCATCGGTGCTTTTTCACGTCGTCGGCTCCATTCTGAAACAGACAGCACAGATGTGTATGCACATACAGTGTTGGGAATATGTATTTGCCCCCTTTCCTCACTTCAGTTTTTTGTATATTTGTCACTCTTTAATGTTCAGTCGCCTGAAATATTGTTCAAAGAAAACCAGAGTAAAGGCAAAGTGCAATGTTTAAATGATGATGACAGAAAAATGCTAAACCAACCTCGCCCCCGATACAGTAACTGTAACATTTTGTTACACCCAGGAAATTCCAGCAGTTGTAACAAAGTAAAATGTTACAGTTACTTTATTACAAATGACGGAATTTCCTGGGTGTAACAAAATGTAAACATCTCATATTCATGGCTTCTGATTTTTAAATCTTTATAGAGTTTTGAAGTGTACTATAATCACAAAATGATGACGTTATTATTAATCCACACATTCAATATTCATATAAAGTCAGGCATTATTAAAGTTTTGAAATGAAAAAATAGGACTACACATTGTCAAAAGGAAATGGTAAATTAGTGGCACTTTTCTACTGTGAGCAGTCAAAGCGCTTCATACAACTTGCCTTATTCATCCATTCACACAATCACTTTTTTCCATGCTCCTTCAATCCAACATTCACACTCCAGTGGAGGCATCACAGCAACTCGGGGTTACGATCTTGCCCGGAGATAATATTCGGCACGTAGACTGGAACAAACTGGGGTCGACCCACCAAATGTCCGATTAGCAGGTGACTGGCTCTACCTGAGCTACAGCCAAGTCTACACCAAGGTCATGATTTACAGAAACAAACCTCCAGCAGAACCTCATTTATTTCTCTTTTTTTTCAGAAAAACACACCATCACCCATGGGTTTTTTTGGATCAGAAAATTGAAATAAACTCCAAAAGTGCACCAGCAGGAACTCTGATAGGCCAGGAACAATACTCATCTCCCACTAATATGCCACATTTGACCAATCAGAGCTCCTGCTGCTGCTCTGTGCAGACTGCACTCAACTGAAATTTGATCTACTTGACTTTCTCAGCGCATGTGTCTGCGTGAGTGAGGTGAAGCCGTGCGAGTGCACTGACCCAGACGAGGCTACAGCTGGTCGGCAGTGTCGGCTGATGTCTCGACTCAACAAAGAGCACGAGCAGATAAATCAGCATTTGATTTGTCCCTGAGCTTAAGACTGGTTTTTAATATCACACAGCTCAATTTGTCAACTTAAGATGGATGTAAAAACACATTGTGAGGCTTTTAATTTGAAAACATTGTTCAAGAACAAAATTGTCAAATCAGTAGCAAAAATATAAGAAAAAAGTTTATCCGTCATTGACCAAGATTATTGGGAACTTTAATGTTTACTTGACAAACATATCATTTTTTGGACAAAAGTAGTTCATCAGTTTCTTTGAAATAAACAAACTCTCAGTGTGTCATTATTCTAGTGCACTGTTCAACCTCCCAACATCAAAATCTGTGTTCTGTTAATGAGCGATGAGGCTGAGGAATACTGGCAGCCACAATCAATATCATCATGTTTGGAATTATGTGGCGTTAATCACAGAGCTCAGAGAGCCATCTGTTTTATTGAGAGCAGCTCACAGTGTCACACTGACTTCACTGATGTTCACTGACACACTTCAGTTTGAATGGAGATCTGCACTGCGCTGCCATACTGCATCACACTCTGTGCATTTCAATCATTTCTCCAGCGAGTTTGATAGTTAGCAAAATCCTAATCCTAATTTTAAAAATAGCATGTGTAACGTACTTGTACTGGAAAATGATTCACTAGGACTCACCTATCATGCGACTGTCGTTTTCCATCAAACACTCATTAAAACAGCGACCAACAGGTATGTTAGAGCAGCGGTCTCCAACCTTTTTTGCGCCACGGACCGTTTTATGCCCGACAATATTTTCACGAACCGGCCTTTAAGGTGTCGCGGATAAATACAACAAAATAAAACTAGTACCGGTACCGAAAAAAAGAAGTAGATTTATTCATAACACACGTGAAAAGACCCAGGAAAACAGAGTAAACGATAAAAACGATAACAAAATAACGCTGAAAACCGATAAAAACCCTGAAAACCAGACATTTCACACCTGAGCCTCAACTCTCGCGGCCCGGTACCAAACGACTCACGGACCGGTACCGGTCCGAGGCCCGGGGGTTGGGGACCGCTGTGTTAGCGCACTCATCCCCGACTGGCCGACGGAGGGGCGGGGTCACAGACACAAGGCAGCCAGGTGGGGAAATTTTGCTTTTACATTTTGTGACTCATTTTATTTCTCAATCTGATAAGAAAACTATTCAATCAGATAGTTGTTTGTGGTGAATGAAATACAGTTACACTTTCAAGCACTTCTAAGCACCACATCTGAAATTCAAGCACTTTTCAAACCTTGAAAAGACAACATTACAATTCAAGGATTTCAAGCACCCGTACGAACCCTGCTACTAAAGTTGGACACAATACAACCTGTAATTCTATCAACGACTCATTAGAAAACACTGCTGTGTTTATGTTCTTCATTGTGACTGGCTGCTGCGAAGGCTTAATTGGTCGTGGTCAGGTTATTAAAAACTATTGTTGGTATTCAAATTTGTTACGGACATATGAATGCCTCAACACCTCGACTTGAACTTATGAGTTCCTAAGCTTTTAGAAGTTAATGAGAAACCCAAAGGTCACTAATTTACAGGCTAACAGTTCAGGAGCACAGTAGACGACCAGGTTTGAGGAACTCGAGCTAGTATCCAAGCTTTTACATCGTCCTTACAACTAGCACGCTGTTGATCATGAGGGTTTACATCTCTTGCACGCAACGTCCAAGAATCAAACCAACTAAATGAAGTCAGAGAAGGAAAATCCACTTGTTTGAACTACTAGATGCAGCTTGAAAGCAGCACCAACCACTTTCCTGGCTGTAAGCCCAGAAAATGTTGTTTCTGAAATACTCGGCGTGAGCAGCCCATCTGACTCTGACAACCCCGCCACATCCAAAGTCACTAAAGTCACTTCGCTTCTTAAATGTTTCTTTCAACTTCAGTAGGTCATCTAAACAACCCCGATATGGGCTGCAGTCAGCTGATTGACTGATTAGACATTTATGTTAACAAGCAGTTGAACAGGTCTAATGAATCCGTCACTGAGCCACCGTCACATGACCTCCTCTTGTCATAAGACGCAGACACACTTCTGCCACATGGTGATATTTATTAAAACATGCCAGTCTCAGAATGGGATCCACCAGAACCATCAATAATGAAACAGCTGTGAGGAACGAGAGGGACATCAAATCAGAAAGAAGATCAACTAAACGAACACACGGCTAAAACTGGAGTAGACTGCGATTATCCAGAACTTCCTGGACGTTGTTGTGAGCTGGGAAAAATCCCAAACAAACGAACACAAAAAACATCCAAGAGAGAGAGGGAAGTCTGGTCACCCAATGGAGAGTGACCAATTTCAAATAAGTCATCAATGCAGCAGTTCAAATGTGCACAGTAATACAATTCTGGCTAACTGACTGTAACAAACTGGACATTTCTCTGAAAGGAGCTGGCGCTCGTTAAGCAAAATGGCTTATAAAATCATAACTGCAGATTGTATCCATCTGTTTTAAAATCTGTGAGCATAAAAAAGAGCTGCCCTCTATTAACACTCGTGTATTATAAGAAAAAAAAGAATTTGACTGATTTTCTCCAGAACTGTATCAAATGATTATTGGTCTGTGGATCGTTTCATACCCACATATCAAACCTATGTATCTTTGAAACTCTGTCTTTGTCCTCAAAACTCTGTTCTCCATACTTCTGTCTGAAATAAATGTCTCCAACTTTATGTTTTTCAGAAGAGTGAAGCTGCCGCTCTCACTGGAGAATATTTACATTGTAATTCAGACGTATTACACATGTACTGAAAAACCACAATAACTCCAAAAACCCTTCTGCATAAGTCTATTTCTTCAGGATTACGGTGCTCCAGCCGGACCACGGGCTTGTGCTAGTCATCAACTGCCTACTCAGAGTAAGACATATGGCACCACGTGGTTACAGGAGGCAGGAAATCAAACTAACTCACCTTCATGTTGCCTAGCCGTCTGGCTCGGTCAATCACGAGAAACTTCTTTATGAGGTCTCTGAGGAGACAAAGGAAAAGTCAGTGAATCCACAGCTTCACAATATAGTTGTACAGTACTGTCTCTGTGGGACACAACCACTCATGTCTTTCCAGCACTGTCACAATGACAAATATCTCCTCATTGCAAGGTGACTGACGGCCTATTACAGGTGACAAAGTGAGGTGTGTCCATTTGACAATCTCCAACTGAAGCAACTGAGAACATTTTTCAGCAAGACCTTCATCAGACCATAAATCAGAACATGTGATATAAACATCCACAGGGTTTCTCTCACAGGTGGCTGTAGCTCAGGAGGTGGAGCAGGTCACCTACTGATCGGAAGGTTGGAGGTTCGATCCCCGCCTCCTCCAGTCTGCATGCCAAGTATCCTTGGGCAAGATACCAACCCCAAGTTGCTCTCCGATGCGTCCATCGGAGTATGAATGTGTGTGAGTGTAGTTAGAAAGCACTCAGTATAGAGGTGGTGTGACTGGGTGAATGTGGCGTGTTGTATAGAGCTTTGAGCACTCCGGGAGAGTAGAAAAGCGCTCTATAAGAATCAGTCCATTTAAAGCGCGATACCTGCCGATGAACAGAAAGCTAACATATCTCAGATCCAACCATCTGCTAGCAGGCTGATAATTACGACAGCTGGATGCTGACAAGTCGACTATTTCTCATTTGTGACTGAATCACACTGTGTCTGAACTGTGGGAACGACACTTAATAAAGAAATATTTTAATTTAATGGGAATACTTATGGCAATTCATGGACTTCCAAAAGGAAAACAATTAAAGACACTTTAGACAGACTGTTTCTGCGTTTCCATGTAAGCATTCACACAGACAATGACTGTTCAAAGTCACTCTAAGAGGACGTTTTACAGGAAAACATCAATACAGTAGAACCCCGACTTACGAAATGAATTCGTTCCCGAGGGTCTTTCGTAAGTCGAAGCACCCATCGCGCCTTTTGAGTGAACGATGGGCTATAGGCTAATAGCTAACAGCGAAGCGCAAGTACGAAAGCCAAGGGTTGTCACATGATTCGGAAGGCATTCTGGGCTCAGCCAATCAGAGCCAGCGGATTTCGTAACACGGGCTGAAATATTGCCGTTCAGTGCCTTTGTAACTTGAATTTTTCGTTTAACGGGGTATTCGTAAGTCGGGGTTCCACTGTATATCCAATAATTCATGTAGTTAGAACGAGTCAAACTTTAATAGGAACTGTGAGCCAAGACACTGAGGTAGAGGAGAATCCTTCAGGTCCGATCAGTGAGTTCCTAGGAAGTCCTAAGGTAGCAGCTCATTTTAATACTCCTTTCCTATCTTGTGCTGGGACATTTCTCCAGTCTGTCTGCTTGTCTACATTCAACAGCAGCAGCTGCTGGAGAGACGGCGGGTGTCCCTCTGTGCGGCCTGTCACAGTTTGATGGATGGGACACTGTGCTGTGGACTGTGTAAGAAAGATATTCATAATTGTGGGAATATTAAAAATCCCTTCCTCTGTTGGCTGCTAGATAGATGGCTTAAGAGTGGCAAGTTGTGACTTTGCTGAATTATCAGTGGCTGACCTCTCCACAGTCACTGCATTAGAACTTAGTGACACACACACTCCCACCCAGAGTGCCTGTAATCATTCCTGCTCCTCCGGCTGTTGTGATGGGTGTTGTGCACTGGGTGGGGAACCAGTCTAAAAAGGCCAGGTGTGTCATTAGTGACTGCAGATCCACCCAAAGTGCCTCCTTAACCACAGGGACCCTGCAGATCCCCTCAGGAAACGGCCACAACAGCCGTTTGAAGTTTTACACCGAGTCATTTGAATGACTGTTAGTGTGTCAGTCAGCCTCAGTTGGGATACGAGAATTGTCTGACTGGCCACATCCTGCAAACAGGTCCACCTGCAGGCCTTTTTTGAGCAGCTGTACCACCATCATGCATATATCTGCATATCCAATAAGTACTGAAGTACATATTGGGGTGGTTGTGGGTCAGGAGGTGGAGGAGGAGGCCTTCTAATCAGAGGGGGTGTGAGTCGACCTCTGGCAGCTCCAGTCTGCATGCCAAAGGGAAGGATGCTAACCCGGGGTTGCTCCCGATGCGTTCATTAGAGGACAGCTGTGTATGAATGTTACACAGAAAGCACTTATAGAAAAGAAGTGCTTCCATGAATGAATTCTTTCTGCTTTCACTCTGACAGAAGCATCGCAGGACACCTCGACACACTGACAAGAAGGAATGAAACAGCCAACCTTCCAACTAGATGGCCTGTTCTACCTAAATAACATTCACAGCCACTCCTGTGGTTAACGATAAAAACCAACCATTGGCAGACCGATTGCTGGGTTGTGTGTCTGATCCCCTGCATGACGCCCACATCTTACTTGACATAGAAATCCAGATGACGTGGGAATTCCAGTTTTGCAGCCAGAATCTTCTGATAGATTCCAAATGGATTGTCATCAAAGAAAGGTGGATACCTGTGGAAAGACAGAAACGTCAGCCCAGCCTGCTGAAGCTGCAGACACACACTGACACACAATCACAAACCCAATTCAGGATCATGATGCAAGGAACAGGTAACAGAGGTAGGAGCTAAAAGGCTCGCGCTCACCTGAATCACTTAACAAACCTATGAATGAACATGTGAGGGGTCACCGTTTTGGGTCTATAAAAACCTTCTGGTGCAGACAGTGCAGTCTTTGTCCACAGCTGATGATTTTGTATGTCTGTGTGTGTACTCGCCCTCTACCATCCATCCACTGAATGCTTTCCCAGCTCTCAATTCTTCTTTTGGCCTGGACAAGTCATTACCCACAAATTACATAATGGCAGCTGCCTCTAAAGACCTTACACACGGAGCAGAAAGGCACATAATAACACAGTTTGTCACACCCTGCTTGTGTTCCCAGTGAAAAGTTGCAGCCATAAAACTGTTGGATGTGGGGCCTGTGGGAGCTGCAGTTTCTCTGAAACTGATGCTGTCACAGCTGAGGAATTTAGGTCAGATTGAGAATGCAAGTCATCTACCTCAAAACAGCAAAGTCCTGACTGCAGCGTGTCCAACATCCATTTGGGTTTAGTCACCCTGTGTGAAGATCAAGCTTCACACACGACTATGCAAAGACTGCGTTTCACCCGACAAGCTTCTTCAGTTCTAAAGACGTCTTCAAGAAACTTAAAGGAGTCCAGTTGCTTTCTTTCCAAGCTCCTTAGACTACGGTCGTGTCCAAATTCACGGGCTGCATCCTCCTGAGGCCGCATTTGTAGACCGATTACGTCACAGCGACGCGCCGAAGGCTGTCCAAATTCGTAGACTCCTCCGAATGCAGCCGACAAATGCGTCCTCCTTTTCCCCGAATTTGAAGGATGAGTCGGGTGTGTCCTTCGTGGCCTACCATATCCCAGAATTCATAGCGCGGCCCAGCCAAACTCCAGTTTCCAACAATGGCGGCCGCTACTAAGTTTTAAAATTACTCTTACTAATCTTTCTGGGTCACAAAATAAACTTTTAACATATTTTCAGGCGAGAAAGTAGCTGTGTAAACATCAAATATCTGCTCGGTTTATCAAGATATCGCATATTTGCAAAAGTGCTTCGACGTTTTCGGAGGCGTCTGCTACCCACCAGCTCGATAGCTAGCCGGGAGCTCGAGGGTCACTGAAGCCGCCGAGAACGGCACAACTCCCGGCACATCATTTTCAGATCATCGCGGACTTTCGCTGCTCGGGTTAAACGTGATATATAAGTCACTTAGACAACCCAGAAATGTTATTGTTGGGCTTTTTTCAGTGTTTTGTTTGTTCGTGAGTAAATCGGTTTGGCTGAGATTAAAGTTATTAGATTAGATAAAATTAAACTTTATTAATCCCCCGGGTGGGTTCCTCCTTGGTTTTCACACAGCTGAATAAACAGCAAACAGAAAACTGATTAAACAGAAGTGTGAGACGGTCGAGAGTTTACGCCAGTGTCCTGTTATATTTTAGATAGCAAGGAGCAGACGGCTGAGCTGATTAAACTCCACCGAGACAGCGCTGACGCTACTCAGAAGGCTGGACCGTCCAATTTCACGGCCGTTTACTTCCGGCCTACCCGACCTTCTGAGGACCCGGCCCACGTAGACCGCGAAGGCCGGGTCCTCAGGAGGATGCAGCCCATGTGACCTGGATGACTGAGGACCTACACGGTTACACACATATGTTCTTGTTGTTTGAAGCCAATATTGACAATATACACATACTACATATGCATATGATTTTCTGTAGATTAGTAGAATGACAATCTTCTCATTAAATATCCTTTTGTTGTTCATTGGCATTTTGACATAATTTGGCTTTTGAATAAAAAATAAAATTCCCGGCTCGCCCCGGGAGCTTGAGGGTCCTGCACAGTGTCTTAGCTGTTCCCAGGACTGCGCTCTTCTGGACACAGATCTCCGATGTTGTTCCCGGGATCTGCTGGAGCCACTCGCCTAGCTTGGGAGCCTCTGCACACAGTCCCGCAGGATCTTAGCTCGGTCATTCTCCACCACCCTTGGGGGCATCTGTCATTTTGACCTCGGGACTTCCAGGCTGCATTCGGCACAGATGTTCCTGTACACTAAGCCGGCCACTTGGATATGATGCTCCATGCACGCCCTGCCTGCTGGCATCTTGCACCCTGCTGTTATGTGCTGGATTAGGGCTGGGTTTTGATGATCGATTTATCGATTAAAATCGATTCTGACTTGGATAACGTGATATCGATTCATCAAAATCCTGAATCAATTTTTAAATATAAATTTATTTTGGCCGAAACGCCAGAATCTCAGGTTAAAGCTCACAAAATTTCAACAACCACCAAACAGCTGAAACAGTAAATCAGAGCAGGAACACGGATTCTGCACAGAGACGTGAACACAAAGCTCGACCCGCCGACGCATCAGAATCAGCGAGATGTGACTTTCTCACCGACGGCACGGACACGGTCGGGGCTGAAAGCCGACAGCTCGCTGATCCTGATGTTTCGGCGGGTCGAGCTTTGTGTTTACGCCCTTTTTGCGCTGATTCTAAAGCTGCAGGTTTGATCTCTCTCCAAACATTATTGACCGAACCAGCAGCAAAAGAAGCTCCAAACTACGCTTCACATAAACATCGTCATGAAGTCACTCTGACTTTTGCTGTTTTGCTTCCACCAGGATAAAATCACATTCATGCACAGCTCTCTCTCTCTCTCTCTCAGCAACAGTTTCCCATCTAAAAATCTCGGCTTTCTGCATTATTCACTTGCTTGTTACGCACCAGTCTAAGCACCAGCGCTGTCAGCCGCTGTGTTTGGTTTTTACTTCCAACAACAGAGCCTCATTTCTGCCGTTCAACACTAATCAAATTAAAACTTTTTAAAATTGTGCAAAATTGCAAAACGCCGCGTCTCTAATCAAACCTCTGTAACTTTGCTTGACTTCAGCAGCATCAGGTCATGTTCACATGTTGATTCATGGTTTTCTTTCGTTCTTGTTCTACTGCAGAATATTTTTAAGGTTGTCTGCTTTAAAAAGTCAGGCCAGAAAAATCTGCTTCATGTTTTTCTGTTTTGTCCTCAGTTACTTTGACAAAGAAAAGACATCTGCTGTGATGCTCACACCTGTGATGAAGTCAAGCGTCAGCTTTGTTTTTATATATAGAAATATGGATATGTGCTGTGATCAGAATTACAATATTTCTGGCTGTCTGAGGCAAAATTTCCCCGATTCAAATCGAATCGATTCTAGAAATCAGTGATGATACCCAGCACCATGCTGGACTGTCTCAGGGGCATCTTTACACAGCCTGGGGTCTGCCTGCTGTGATAGACCCCAGCCTCTGTGGATCTTGTGTCAGAGCTTGTTCCTGTGCTGCCATGATTAGTGCCTCTGTGCTGTCTTTCAGTCCAGCTTTGTCCAGCCACTGGTAGGATTCTGGATGTCAGCCTCCTCCTCTATCTGCCGGTGGTACATACCGTGCAGGGGCCTGTCCTTCCATGATGGTTCCTCCTCCTCCTCCTCTTCCTTGGGTCTCTGCTGCCTGAAGTACTCCCAAAGCATGCAGTCATGTTTGGCCATCTTCCTGATGTACTCGCAGATGTTCGTTGTCTCATCCTGGACCGTGCTGCTGACGCTCTCCAGTCCCCGGCCTCCTTCCTTCCACTTAGCCTACAGCCTCAGGCTGCTGGACGTGGGGGGAAAGCTTTCCTAGCAGCCTCTTCATGGTTAATGTATACATTACTTTAAATTTGAACATTACCGCTGACTCCCAGGGATAGGGAAGGCTTAAAAGAAAATGCAAAATGGAGCCTCTGCTGATTGCAAGGGAACGTTACAACAAAGAAGAATTCTCCAGAAACCAGTTGCATCCACAAAGCTAACCAATGTGGGGAGATCATGGGCTTTTCTAAAATAAGATCCTGTCCTTGTAAAATGCCCTCGAATGAGATTTTATGTCAGCTTCATGAAACAGCCTCAGGGGAACCTCTGAGGTGTTCATTCAATTACTAGAAAGCCTGAAGAATCACTAAATGAACATGCATCGTAGGTTTGTTCCAGCATTTTCAAATCAGATTGTATTGACGGCTGCCGTGTGGAGGAACTGCTTTTAGGTTTCTTGTCGTTTCTCTTCATTAATTTATGTCCTGCAGTTGGAGTCCAGACCAGCAAGTGTCCCCTCCAGCAGCTCCATGTAACCACCAGCCTGATGCTCTGCTGAGCTGAAAAATCAGGTATGCAGAAAAGTAAGTTCTAGAAGAAATAAGGTTTCATACACACTGCCACATGTACTGCAACTGCAAATACAAAAAGGGTACTGGTTTCCATTAAGGACAGGAATATGGGCCCAGAAGTAAAATTATGAAGGAGACTTTCCCCCCTAATCCTTGACTTGATGTTTTTCCTACACATGCTTTGGCCCAAAGCAGGACGATCTACTGATACTGAGTTTTCAAAAACAGCTGCTGCATTCTTTGGTCGAGACGTGTGACAAACAGCTTCGCGGTGATGCTGAATGAAGAGTCTTTGTCCGTCTGTGGAAGTGTCCCTCTGCTGGGAGCAGCACAGCCTGCAGGTTTCCCCACATACACTAACACTTCAAAGCCTGCTCACATTCATACTTGGAAAAAGGTCACATTCCTTCCACAAATTCAAAGCCGTGGAGCTTTTCCCAGCAAAACAGACAGAACCTAGATGGAAGAGGAGGATAGGCCAGGCTCACAGAAAGGTGGCATTTCAGTGCAACTGGAGGAGGGCGCTCCACAGGGTTCAGCGTGATTTATCTAAGAACGTTATGTAGAGTCTGGACAGGTGTCAGTGGCACATCAAGGGTCAATATGAAACTCTGTAAAAGCTTTTTTCCTTTTAAGACTGGAATGTGTCCGAGTCACTGCTTTGTGTTTCTTTCCAGACAGATGGTCTCAGATTTTCACTGAGAGACACAGAGTCCACAGTTTAACTCTTTTTTCCACCCTCAGGCAGTTTTTACACATTTGTGTTAAGCCCCCCCCACTGAGGGAAATTTCAGTTAAGATCCTCTTTCCTCCATTTTGCTCAGTTGCAGAATAGAAAGTGATGCAGTGTGGGATGAACAAACAGACGACACTGAGGAAGCCTAAATCCACAGAAACACTGTGGAAAGTTCTCACCAATGCTAAACAAGCTACTCGCCAACTGGCTTGAAAACCTGTTTTTCTGTCTTTACTCATTTTATGGTAACTACAAAGTACTCCTGCCATTACTTTCAAAGGGTCTCTGGCATGTTGTAGTGCTTCCAAGCTTTGCACAGTGCTGTACATAATGCAACATGCACTGGTGCAATGAAATCATTGCTGGGTTAATGTCTCTGAAACAAGCCAATCACAGCCTTCAGCACTGCTCCGAATGCCACAGACGAATGGAAAGCCTTATTGTTTGTGAGCACATGAGAATAAACAGAGGTGCTTTCTACAAGGATCAGTGCTGTTGTTCTTCATGTGCTACAATGAGGCCCATTCACAGACTAATTTGTCACAGCTCTACAGCATCTAATAATGACAAGATTTCCCAGCATAAGACCATAACAGCAGTAATGCAGGTCTCTCTTGGAAATGAGATTTTTACCTGTATAAACAAAGGACTAATAAGTTAAAGTGCGATTAACTGAATAATTCTTCTGCTCCATGAACACAAACCACTCCAGTGGTCTGCTCTCTCTGTGCAGAGGTCCGTACTGCCTTTATGTCTACCCAAAAGGTTATTTCAGGGATGTGAGGGAGACCTCAGTGGTTGTCAGTGTGTACCTGCCTTATTGTGTGTGTATCTGCAGATATTTCTCTGAGCTGTCAGACTGTAGATTTCAGCAAGTCTCCCTCCACATAACAGCCGTGGCCTTGGGCCTGACTTTAACCTCCTAAGACCCGAACTCTTCCACAGGATACATTTTTAATCTCTTTGATATTTGGGCTGATTGATTGTCCTGATGAATGTAAAAACAAAGAATTACCAGATTTTTTTCTACCTTATTTTTGTTTCTAAGACAAATGAGAGCCACGTATGAGGATATTTGTTTAAAATGTTGATAGAACAGTAGCAGCATAACGTCCTCGTCAGTGGACATCAGGCCCTTGTAGAGCAAAATTGAGTATTTTGGTCTAAATAACCCAAAATGTGATGTCCACATATGTGGACGCAGGTCCTAGGAGGTTAAAGGTCAAACAGGTTCGACTCTGACTGCCTTTTACAAAATGAACGAGTGCAGATTTACCCCAGTCGGTCTAATGGAGGAGAGTGCCCTCTAGTGTTTAAAGCAGGTGTAGAGATGTTTACCATAGACTGCACCACTTACCCAGCCAGCATTTCAAAGATGAGGATGCCCAGAGCCCACCAGTCCACTGCCCGGCCGTGACCTTTGCTTTGGATGACTTCAGGAGCCAGATACTCAGGAGTCCCACACAGAGTCCAGGTCCTGATTGCCAGAGAGGACATCAAATATTTATTCCATCTCCTGCTTCCTCAATCCAAACCTACTTGTGTGACAGCTGTCTTATTATGAATGACAGGTTTCATTTTAATTTTCTTTCTGTCAAAGTTATTGATTCTTTCCATATAACTAGCAGAGTAGGAACAGCTTTGGTGTGAAATGGCTTCATGTTTAGATCATAAATGAATGTTATTAATTCATTCAGTGGCTAAACTGGCCACAGAAGACCAACCTGAGCCTTTTTACTCGTACATGATTTCAGGTGATTCTAACATCCTTCTCATTTGTATTTGCATCACCATGATGGTGCTGCAGTTTGTCCAGAGACAAGATGCAAACACAAACACAGTTCTGTGATTCCCGTTATCATTGCTTTTTGTAATCTTTACCTTCCACACTGCTAACGTGATCTGCACTTGCATTCTGGCCCAGCTGTGTCATCTTCAGTATTACCCTGAGGATGTGGGGCCTCAGTGTGGACGTGGGAAGAGTAATGGATCGATGTCTGCCTGAGTGTAATGTGGGCGGGCATAGGGCTGTTCGATATAACCATATATATCAGATGACAATATAAAAACGTCTATGTTTCATTTTACGCTATCGTTTGTTTTGTGGTGTCGCAAAATAAACTGTTTACGGCAATATTTCTTCATGGTTCTGATGTCACTGTAGCGGCTGTATTCATCTCTTAAAGTTCTCTCTTTCTCTTATATTTAATATAACCACACTACGGACGGACAAGCGCCTGTTTTTATACGTGGTCTTAGCAACAACGACGGTAGCAGCATCGCGTGTCCGCTTGTTTATGTTCCACATAAACCTTTCACAATAAAGCTCAAGATCCTGTTGAGACTTTTCAAAATAAACTGAATCACGTGAAAGATGCAGATTATTTACGGATGAGAAGTAAAAAGGAGCCGCCAGGTGCTAAAAAATAAACCTTAGACTCAAACGTTAGAACAGGCTTTTCCCCGCAGCACGCCGTGTAATAAATACTCACAAAGAAAACGGCGCCGTTACAACTTATGTCTAAAAATGTATCGTTTCATGCATCGTTAAAACACTCGACTCCAGCTACATGACGCCCAGCTGGAAACACTTCACGCAAGACGAGCTGCCCGACTTTCACAGAACTTACAGAAAATGTTACATTTTTGTGATTTATATCGTTATCGGACGATAGACGTCTTATATCGGGAGATGAGATCTTGGTCATGGCGGGCAGTGAAATCAAATACTGACCAACAGATGAAGGAGGTGTGAACAATAACGGGAAGCAGGAGCAGCTTTAGAGATGCTCAGCTCGCAGTCATGGTGTCTGTGTACACTGCCTTACACTTAATGCAATATGCTGCTTTAGTCAACTCTATTCACATTTGTAAACCTCATTTCAGTTGGGTGCACACGATAATGTTACCTTCAGAACAACTTACGCCTGTTCTAGGGTGGACACAATCTGAGACAAAGGCTCAATCATGTCGACCAGAACTTTTCAAAATAAGTGAAATGACAATTTGTGAGGTGAAAGAATAAACATGCACGACATTGTTTCAGTCTCTCCACATAGAAAGAAGTCCACCAAAGGATCCAATACTTAGAGGAGCCTTGGAAGATCGTCCTGACACTCCATACAGCTAAACAACAAGCACGCTGGTGAGAGCTGCTTTTGGTTTTGATTCATACAAACTCTCCTGTTATTGTGCAGACTCACATAATCACATGTTCCAAATCCGAGAGTGGAGAATAGATTTATAGACTGTCACATTAATATAGTGGCAGCCATGTTTAGAGAGACAGCAATCCTGTCAAATGCTACTATTCATATCCATAAATGTGTGCTTTAGAACGTCCACAGTGTGCGAATGGAAAACACACTAAGCTTCCATTAAATGCATGTACCGACCGAGAGGTGGGACACACCCTGGACAGGTTGCCAGACTAACACAGGACTAACACAGACACGCTCACACCTATACACAGTTTAACCCCTCCACCTGCATGTGTTTAGACTGTGGCAGGAAGTCGCAGTAACCCGGAGAGAACCCAGCTGGACACTGGGAGAAAATCATCAGTGAATATGGGCAACAGAGGCATTTATAACTGCTGCTGTTGCCCCCGCCTACATGTCCACTCTAGCATGTTTAATTGTCTCTCCCTCTCTGTCCTCCTCTTTCACCCAAAAGTTCAATAAAAGTAAAACCAGAACTTACAGACCAATAAAAGGCTTAAACTGATCTGTATTCATAACAATATTCAGACTGGATACAGCTGGTGCTGGACACAGACCCACACTTTGCTCTCACCTGGATCTGAAGCTGTGCTGTAAACCATGACGCGCAGAACAGGAACACAAATCTTTAACTAAACTAATAAAGTACATCAGCTCCTTTGCTGCCAACTGGTGCCACACCAGCAGACTAATGGAACAAAGAAAAACCAGCCGACACTATTAGTCACAACATCGCTCCTGCATATTTCAGTTAGGCGTGTTTTAAATGTGCATCACCTCTGCATCATCTTTCTGCCACAGCAACCAAAGTCTTATTTCGTCTATTACTGGCAAAGCAGCCACGCCAGTGTGTGAGCGCACTGCAACATCACCACATCAACAACACTGGGCAGTTTTCATCCTCCAACACAGAACATTAGAGGACAATATCAGAAGATAAGACTGAAATACATCATCATCACCATCACTACAGCTGTTTTTAGAGGTGCTGTGATGAAATGTAGGGACTCGCCTGAACTCGCCTGTGATGGAAGTCTAGAGCAGATTACTTGCATGTGGCTGTGCATGCTCCTGTCTAGCTGATTGACGCTCTCTGCATGTGTCTCACACACACACGCACGCACGCACACACACGCACGCACGCACGCACGCACGCACACACGCACGCACGCACGCACACACACACACACACACCTCTGTGAAAGCCACTTGTCCTTTGTTGAAGAGCACTTGGTCCAGTGCCAGCCTTTCATCATTTGTCACCAATATCACCTAGGTAATGACCTCTTTCAACCAGTTACCATGACAACAGTAATTTGTATGGAAATCACGTCGCCCCGGCGGAGGATGAGGAGGCTGCTGCTGTCGGTAGAATCATACGTGGGGTGCAGGATGGACATAAGTGTGATATGTGATGATATCGAGAGATGTGTTCTCGCTCTTCACAGTTTTGTGTCGTCACGTTTGAATGTGCTGATGAGTGTATCTGCCAGCAGGGGGCACTGTGGAGACACGGGCAGGTCTGTGCTTTATCACAACCTGAACGTGGAGAGCACAACAAAGCTCGTGGCAATCAGGCAGTTGTCTTCCTATTCCAGGCAATTCTGCTGCCCTCCATTTATATAAGAGGGTCACTTGCACATCAGAAAGGTATCTGCTGTCCATCTGTTCTGCTCTCGCAATCTGGGGGGAAATGTAATCTTACACCATTATGTTTACATGTACAGCTCTGGGCGAAATGCAGAGAGAAGCTGAGACCGCAGTGCAGATATAAAGCCATCTCTTCCTTCACTCTTCGACATTCTGCTGAGGTGACCGGGAGATCTCGACCACTGTTTATCTAATTCAGAATAAAGGACGCCAGTTTCTCCTCCAGTGAAACATTTCCTCCAGGAACATGAAGCTGTCTATGAGCTAATTGGCCAATCAAACTCCAAACAATACAACCATCCAGTGAGCAGCATGAGTCCAAGCCAAAGTGCTTTTACCTGTTGTGAACGTCCTCAGTCAGTGAAAAGCCATCAAGCTGCCTCTCTGAACGCTTTCGTGCGTCTTTTAAATTTCAGCTAAAGTCGTGACAGTGGACGTGCACCGTGTGCACAATCCAGCAGAAACTCACAGTTAAAACAGTCCTAAATAAAAAGGCAAAGGGCGGCTTCTGCCTCACACGAGTGCAGCGGCTGTTTGTGTCCAGGGCTCCTGACCGATGGTTGTTTGTGCTCTTTCTCAGGCAAATAGCTACAGAAAAACAGAATTTATGCAGCAAAAATACAAAATGCCAAATTTATCCAATCACATTCACCCCAAAATCCCACGCTTCAATCAACAACATCCAACATGTTCTATTTTATTGGATCATTTAAAAAATAATGTCACCAAATGACAGCAGATGCTGTCCGAGGTCATTTACTCTTACTATGCACGCATCCCATCCATGGATCCCACAGTAGTTACATAAACACGCAAATGGCAACAGTAAACATTCAGATGTGTTCCCACAAAATACTCTGTTATGAGGAGAACAAACTTCACTACTGTAAACGTAATGAAGTGCAACCTGAATCCTCACAAACCAGGACATACCCGGGTATAGATGCAGCTCAGTGAGCCGTGTGGGCAGAGCACTCATATCATTTGCAATCCAGAGGACATTTGTTCCTCACATCGTTATCTTGTATGAATTACAGAGGTATCTCTTTATAAAGAAGTGGTTACATTTTCTATTTTATGTACAGTAGGAAGGAGCTGAGACAGAGAGGCAGGCAGATGTAGAGGTTCCACTAAATGCTTGTAAAATTATAATATAAAGGTTCATTCTCACAAACTGAACCTGATATTTGCAGGTTCCAACCAAAGGTCAGCTCAGGTCTGACCTCCAAGTTTAGCAGTAGCCTGTGGGGCACAGTGAGACGAAGGGAAGGGACAGCCACCCATGTGTGCATCACATGATGCTAATCTGGGCTTTTTTGTTTTGTAACATATATTTTAATCAGATTCAGTAAAACACACAGCAAATAAAGTCTGTACATTAAAACTTGGACACATTAATGTGGAACAGAAAGCTCCTTCTTTCACGGTTTATTAAAAGTACTGTCAGCCAGTCCGTGGATGCCCTCAGCCTGCTGGCGCACACCTCTATGCTCTCAAAAATCTCGTGTCGCCTTGTTTTCAAGTTATTGCGTTTGTAAGATTTTCAGAAAACTTGACCTCCGATCTTGAGGTCACAGATCTCGTCAGAGTTTTAATGCGACCTGTGGTGCTGTTCTCCAGTTGGTGGATTCACACCACCTGACCATACTTCATGAGCCTTTGACGGCTGAGGGGTGACATGAAAACAAGTTCTGATGTGAAAGAAACACGATTGCATTAGAAAAAGCAACAAGCCCAGGCTTATTAGACAATAACGTATTATTAGTATTATTAAGGTAAAAAGATGAACATAATGTTCAATACAATACATCTTGCAGCTGTATGTACTAAATGTTTTACTATAAACAGGTAAATGTGTTCGAAGGACACGTCTGCCGTGGATCAGACGATGCCTTCAAGTTTAGGAGCACGTCTGGTTAGAATCAGCTGCTTTGTTGCTCCTGGCTTTGTTTATATAAATACATGATATCATTTGTTACCTGTCATCTGGCTTTACAGATCATTTCAGAGACTATTCCAAATTCCTTTCAGCTCTGACAAGCAATCATCTATTTTCTCCACCAATCACAGAGGCTAACTTTCTGCAGCGGGACACCTTCAAGAGCAATCGGAAGATGGAGTCTGTGTGCTACACAGAGTTATACACTAAATCATTGCTACCATTGCTGCCCTTTCAAGTTAAACCTCAGTTACTCGTCTCCAACATCTACGATCAGCTTTCATTACTTGATGACCAACAGGCTTCGTGACTGAGGCTGAGGCTCATGATGGACTCGTGCAACTGAAAGCTACAAAAGGCTTGTTGAACGAAATCCACAAGAAGCTATTTTATTGCAAAACACACCTTTATTCCAATGACAGCTCTGTATCGTCCCCAGCATCAACTAGTGCCTTAACAATACGCACTCGTTACCTTAAATCTTTCTTCTGCATTTAGTTCTTACTTCAAAACCAATATCCAGTGAGCACACAAACACTGGTTTTTACCTGTCCGTGAGCTTCTTGGCGAAGCCAAAGTCGGTCAGACGGATGTGTCCTTCGCTGTCCAGCAAGATGTTCTCAGGCTTCAGGTCTCGATACACAATTTCTTTGGAGTGGAGGTACTCAATGGCACAAACGATCTCAGAGGTATAGAAAAGGCCCGTGGCGTTGCTGAAGCGCCCACGGCTCCGTAAGTAGCTGAAGAGCTCGCCGCCCGGCACGTAGTCCATGAGCATATAGAGAAAACGTTCATCGTGGTGAGTCCAGAACCTGCCACATAACAGACAGCAGGGTCAAACGTGCCGTTAGCTCAGGCTTGCATTTAGCTTTTATCATCACTGAACGTCTTGTTCAGTCCTACAAGTTCACTGGAGGGTAAAACTGTTAACGTCTAAATAAGTGGAGAGAATCACATCAGATGAGAAGCTGCATCATTCTCCGGCTCTTTTATCTCCCAGCGTGTTTGGACAGGCGTGCAGGAACCGTTTCAGCTGGAGGGGCACTTCAGATGAATAAGGACAAAAAAGCACCGTCACTGATGAAGATGGAGGAGGCTGCTGGCCTCACTGACCCTCACGTTTCAGCTCTAGTCTTGCTTTCACAATTTGTCATTTCTATCCTTTATGTAACACAGAAAACGCAACGCTCCCAGGTTACACGCTAAAGAATAAACATGTTTTCTTATGATGCTTTGGATGATTATTCACACCAAAACACATCGAAACCGAGAAATATTCAAGTCAATTTAATTTTATTTATATAGGTTGAAATCACAACAACAATCACCTCAAAGCGAACCATAACCCTGTTTGTGAAGGAATTTAAATTCACTTCTGGATTTAACAGGAAGCCAACAAAGAGAATATGACAGAAACATTGCCTCTCTTTCTAGTCCCTCATCATCTACACTGCCTGAGGGAAGCATGTAAATGTAAGCCGACCTGGGCCTTGCACTGAACCCCGTGGAACTCCATAATTGACCTCAGTGTGTGAACTACTCTTTCAAGGATGTTTGATATGAAAGGTTGGAGATTGGCCTATAATTAGCTAAGACTGCTGGGTCTAGAGATGCTTTTTGAGTAAAGGTTTAACCACAGCCAACTTGAAAGTCTGTGGTACACAGCTGATTATTAGAGATAGTTGATCACATTTACAACTGGACTATGAGCCCCCATGTGTTTGCAGATGAGACTGCGAAGAGCACTCACAGTCTGATGAGAAAGGAGTGGTTGACCTCGCTCAGCACCTCCTTCTCGTTGTGGACGTGCTGCTCCTGCTTCAGTCGGATCACGTCGGGGATCTTCATCTGCTTCAGGGCAAAGAAGGCCCTGCTCTTTTTGTCCTTGACCAGGAAGACTCGTCCAAAAGTCCCCGTGCCTAAAGTGGGAGAAACAGGGAGAAGTAGGGGGTCACACAGGGGAACTTGACCATGACAAAGGATTGTTTATCAAGCAGGAGTCATCATCAGCCTGGAACCAAGGCCGTCCTGGTGCCAGGCAGCACGGGCTCAGCTCAGGCAGGCTGCTCTTCCCAGCGTGTTTTGGGTGTTTTTAGCTGTAGGTGAACAGGTTATGTGTGTGTCTTAGTTCTTATTGAATGTTTCTAATAGTACGCAGGAGCACACCAGCAAGTCTGTAGTGCAAGAGTCTTTACACCCTTCATTTTTTAGATGTTGTTTTACATTGTGTCAGGAAAAATGCACAAAATGGATTTATTGAAACCTCTGCATACTTTTAAACATATAGTATGTAAGGAATATGCAGTATTTGTACAATTCTACCAAGCTTCAAAGTCAGTATTTGGTATGACCCTTTTTTCCTTCACTACAAGCTGAACTTCTTTTCTTTAATCAATCTGTAAGCACAACTCAGCTTGTTTGAAGGGCGTTCTTTGGCTGCTGGCTGCCCTTTGTTAGGAGAAAAACTAACTTCACTATAAGCAACACTTACAGATCCAGAAGATTTATAATACTTAATGTACGAAGTTTGTGTTTGGCTAGTATATATGATCCAAATGTTGATGACCCCTCCTTTCTTCATTCCTTCTTTCCTTCCCTTTCTGATCACTGATACCGACTCATAATAGGAGGAGACTTCAACCTAGATTTAATCCAGAAATTGACACGCTCAGTACAGCAGGAAATAAACATTTTAAAGACCTTTATGCAGCTTTACACTCATCACAGATGAATCCCTCCGATGCTGACACTGCAGAACTTCTTAACAATATAACTCTACTGGAACTAAACGGATTCACCATTAGCAGCAGCAGCAATCTGACCAAATGTAGCTATCAAAGTTCAAACTGAAGACAGACCAGAAGGTAAGCCTATACGCTTATGACGTGTTACTTTCCTCGCAACGGTTGACCATCACATTTTGTTAGATAGGCTGAGACACTGGGTGGGTATATCAGGGTCTGCTTTGGACTGTTTGTGTGAGCGATTCTTCTCTGTGGCTACCTCTAAGTTCAGGTCTTCCTCCACTTCTCTTGCCTATGGTGTGCCACAAGGTTCTGTGTTGGGACCCTTGTTGTTTTTACTCCCTCTTCAGCACTTATTGAGCACTTTTAAGGACATTTCTTATCACTGCTATGCAGATGATATTCAGTTATATATCTCCTTTAAGCTACACGATGTTTCCAAACTTCACATCTTGCATAGGAGCATAGACTCCATTAGAGGCTGATAACTGAAGTCCTTGTTTATGCTCCTGATAAATTTGTGCCCTTGGTAGTGGGAAATTTAGGCCCTCTTGCTTCATTTGCCAAATCTTCTATTAGGTATCTTGGTGTTACTTTTGACCCAGCTCTGACGCTGGACGCTCATGTTATATCTCTGCTCCTGTTTTTACCATTTAAGAAACTTTGCTGAGTCCTACTGTGTCACGCTCTGAACTGACAATGATCATACATGCATTTATTTCATCTTGTTTGGACTACTGTAATTCTCTGTTCACCTGTCTAAGTAATGCCTCCTTGGAACGTCTGCAGGATGCTCAGAATGCTTTTGACCAAGTCTTCCAGGTGCTCCCATGCCACACCCCTGCTGATCCAGCTGCACTGGCTCCCCATAAAATTCAGAGTCCACTTTTAGATTATGATTTTGACATTCAGGGCTCTGCATGGACAAGCACCAACATACATCAGTGATCTTTTACATCCTTACATCCCCAGTAGGTCCCTGAGGTCATGTCCACCACACGAGGTTGAAAACAAAAGGAGACAGAGCTTCTGTAACTGTGGGCCCCAGACTCTGGAACTCCCATCTTCCATTGAGCTTGAGCTCTGTGGACTCAGTCATCTCTTTTAAAAAACAGCTAAAAACTCATCTTTTTAAACTTGCTTTTGGTTGATTTTTGTTTTTATGTTTTAGCTTCTGTGAAGCACTTTGTGATTTTATCTTGAAAGGTCCTATATAAATACAATTTTACTTACTTTACTTACAAACCTTGCTAAAGGATCACATTTATAGATAAGTTTTCATCCATATCAGACACTCCATCGACCAGAGTAAATCAGCAGCTCTGCTGTCAGACACCACTCCAATATACTCAGGTAACATTACATATCCAGGTATACATTTTTCAGCCGAGGGTGATCTCACACACTGAAGAACTTTACCTATATCACTCATGGGAAGAGTTGCCATTAAAATGATGAGTCTGCTGAAAATAAACTACTCATTTTCACTGATCCCTAATAAACCCTCTCTTATTTGGTTTAGATCACTAGACCCCAACATTTCAAAATGTTCATCACAGAAAAGTCTAAACTCTACAAAAACCAAAACATGAGTGTGATCTAGAACTGACAAAACTTTCTCACCATTTCTTATCCAATAGATCTGTTTTAAAATGGATTAAACCAAGCTTCTTAGACATCAAACGTTTTAAATATCTGTACCTCAAAAAGTTTGTACATTTTTGATAATCAATTGTTTAAAATTGACAAATCAATTTCGCTCCCAACCGTAAACTGGGAGCAAAACTTCTGGACACAAGCACGCTTAAACACCTTTGAAATGACTGAAAGCCCCAACATGCAACTTATACAGCAGTCTCTACAGAACACACTACAGAGGGCAAAGTTCGTTCCAAATGGACCTCACTCAGTCGAACACGTGCACTTATTGCAAAAACAACTCTGCTGAGAATTATATGCATGCTATATGTTCCTGAGCACGTGTGGATAAGACCTATGACCACATGTCTCGTTACAGCATACCAACCTCACCCAAACTGTGCAACTTCAGTGATAGAGGTGAACTAGATATGGAAGCAAATACATCTTTTATACTCCTTCTTTCCTTATGAATCGCAAAGAAAAGTATCCTCATGAACTGGAAACCAAAAAACACCTTATGTACCAATCAAAATAGAAACGGGTGGAATGTCTGCCTCTTCACCAAACCACGGATGGATGAATTTGTCTCCCTCCGGCCCCCACTGATCAATTCCACTACTTAATGGGGGTGGTTGGGTGTAGTCTCATTTCCCTGTTTGACTTGCAGGTGGATGATGATGGTCTCTGGGACTACGGGTGTCTGGTGGCCTCCTGGGGGCTGGAGAGCTGCGGTTGCTGTTTTGGAGTGTCTATGCATCTGCCTCAGTTGGTGACGGTTGAGAAGTGGGGTGGGTGCTGCCTAACGGTCTTGGGATGTGGGCTCTGGGGTGCTTGTGGTGCAGGGGACTTGGCGTCATCTGGGCAGGGGCGAGTGCTGGGCCTGGGATCCCAGCGCCCGGGGTCGCCTGGTCTCTGCTGTGTCCCTCCTTCTGTGGGGGCTGTCTGCACCTCCCTGGCCAACTCGCCGTGCAGTTTGGGCCGACCCACATTAGAATGTCCACTCTGCGCCTCGGGCCCTCGTGGGTGCTGTTAGGCCAATTGGGTGGGTTGGGGCGTCCAGGTGAGGGAACAACCGTTGTTGGGTGCAGCTCGTTTCAGACCCAGACCAGTTTGTCTCATCCCTTTAGTGTGTGTGTGTGTGTCTGTTGTAACTGATTGGTATTGTGACACAGTGTGCAGATGAGCCCCAGTCTACTCTGTGTGGTGGGGGTAGTGGGTGCCCCAGACTCGGTGGTGTCCCGGGGAATTTTCAGGTGCCCTGGAAACCTGTACCAAGTCAGTACCAAGGTGGCTGGTCTCTAGCGACTGGCCGTTGCCTCTGGTCCTCTGGGACTCTCACCCTTTGGCTGTGGACACCCCATCTGGGGCCTCCGTCCCTCTCCTGCTAGGATGGGCCTGCAGATGTCACAGAGATGTGCTGCCTCAGGTCTTCGGTACTCCTGGGGGCTACGAATGGCACGGTTGTCCTGGTTCGTTATTTGCCTCTGGCTCCTGGGGGACATTACTGGGGCTTCCCATCCTCATTATGAAGTACATTTGTGACAAAGACGCAGTTATTATAACACTCTCTCACTTACTCCCAGTACAAGTAAACTGTTGATTTAAGTATCTGTGTATTTTCCCATTCATGTGCTCTGGGAGTTGTACGTTTGTTTTTTCTTACAGGAGCAGCTGTTGGCGATACGGTGTGCATTTCTATTTGTACTCTATCCTTTTATTATTACTCTTTTTTCCCTGCCTGTCCTGCCTTAGACATCCTCATACGACACCACATTTAATGTAACAACTGAAATAACACAAACAGAAATGAATACATGAACAGATAAAAGATACAAGAGGAGCATGCAGAGATTCAAAATGTGCTTCACATCACAGTGCATTTAGATCCCAATTCTGATTGCAAAGCTACTGTCATGATGCCAAGGAGAACTGAAGTGAGCTCCCATCAGCACAGTAAGGTTGCTGATGCTTAACTGAACCTTTTAAGTGCCACCCACAGAGAACTAAAGGGCTTTAAATACGTCTGATTACAAGCAGACTGTCAGCTGCACAGAAAGCACAGAGGAAGAGGAGCAAACGTTGCTGCGCTGACCCCAAACACCTGATATACTGGTTCTGAATCATGGCTATATAAGCAGCAGCTATTTGCTATTAGCTAAAGAAACATGAGAAAGTAGGTCATGAAACATGAAGCAGCAATCACAAAAAGTGTTTGTGTTTTAAAAATGACGAGTACTGTTCAGGGAGTACACACACACGCGCACACGCACGCACGCACACACGCACGCACACACACACACACGCACACGTGCACACGCACACACACACACACGCACGCACACACACGCGCACACGCACGCACGCACACACACACACACGCGCACACACACACACGCACGCACACACTGCCTGCACCATGTGACATGTTTCAGTTTCGTCTCTGTTCCTGTAAACTAGTTGTGCAAGTGTTTTCATGCCTTTTGCAGTTACATGTGTGACTAGTATCCTTAATCTGATTGGACAACACCATTGTTGCTCGTGGGTCTTTCACGTCTCCTTATACTTGTTGCTATGAGAAACAACATTAAGAAAAACAGAATAATGTGATTCATTCAGACAGGGAAGAAAGGGCATGAGCAATCAGACTGAGTGCCGTCAGGTCAGAGTGGAACTGTGAGAGTGGGCAGTAATGGCTAAGATCCCACAGGAGCAGGCAGCGTGTCCTCCTGTGGCCACATGAGGACAGTTTGTGTAGTCAGGTATTGGCCTGAGCCCAGAACTGTTCTCCTCCTAAAGACAAAGAAGCAATTGGCATTTTATTCCTGCGGTGCTGATGGGCAGAGAGAGACGGATGTGTGATATAACAGCTACTCTGAGTCACACGTGGAACTGCTGCAGCTCCCTAATGAAATGCTGGCTGTCTCGTTCCTCAGCTTTACCTCCAATGAACCTTTGTCTCAGCCCTGTTGCTGTTGCCACAGCAACATAGAAACAGCGGTGCACCGTCACAGTCAGGTGAACAAGTCATATCTAGAAAAATGTCTTTTAAAATGAAAATGCTTCTGTAGGACTGTCAGTGTGTAAGAATGATCCAAACGACCACACACAGCCCACTCAGCTGCAACGCCCTATTAACAAAGATTATGACCGTCTGCATCAGCCCTGTTTCATGACCTGGTTTAGGGAACAGCGCACCTCAGTCTTTGTAATGAGTCATTTGAAGAGGCCTAGTCACAGAATGGCAGTTTCTGTACTGGTTTGTAGTTAGGTTAGAGAGGATGGCTCTGCTTCTTATAATAGGACATGAATAGTGGATGAATGAAATGCACAGCTGTGTATTCTTTAGTTGCCCTCCATGCAGACTGTGCCAAAACATTATGGTGGGAGAATTTAACAAAAGCCAGTCTGGAGAGCTTTAATGCTAGCAAGCCGTCAGTGCACTTAACTACATAATTAGCATGTTGTTAGACAAGTCTTTCCCCTCATCCAAGAACAGAATTGTTCTCACAGGCACTTGGTTATGTTACTAAGCGCAGAGATGCTTTTCAGTGTTGTGATCAGACACCAAGCAGTGACACTGAAATGAAAGTGAAGGCCAGGTGATGTCAGACAATAATGTACTTTGAATTGAAACTGATCCATAACTCTTCATCTACCCGTTTGCTTCTGAAGCTTAGACAAAACAACCGTACTGTATGCAACAGTACACATTCCCACTCCACCGGCAGTTACAATAAATAAATAAAAGCAGGATCAACAAATCCCCAAACATGTTTGGCTCATAGATGTTGCCTGTGAGTGATGGTCACAAAGGCCACCGCAGCATGTGACAGCAGCAGACTCACCTAATGGCACCAGAGAGCTGTCTTATGTTTTCAATGACAATTAAAGTGCACATGTAAAGAGCTTTAGCTGGTCTGTTTTAGCCACCAAATCCCTCTCATCAGACAAAATGAGTTGGCAAATAGGATTTTTATGCCGTTGCTTCCAGAAACAGCGGATGAATGCGATCCCCTGCTGCACACCTGCCCAGCACTCATTAGGCTTTGGCTTGTGTGTAGCCTAATGCATATTACCAAAATGCTGCATGAGCGTATGTTAGACTATTACTAATAATGAAATCATTTTGAAGGCTCCTTACATTGTTCCATGTAAAGCTCTGCACAGTTCTTCATTTAAAAAGACAGCAGAGGTGACAGATGGGTCCAGTTTCCACCCTTTAGTAAAAAGTGACCAACTCAAATCGTTCTGCCAGGGGAACTTTTTTCATTTGATCTTGATCTAAATATACAACAAGGTGAACTTTAAGACCCTGGCCATAACAGACTGGGTGACTCACATATGTGGAGGACACTCACACACAGGCAGCAGATGAGAAGTTCAACTTGAACCACACAGGGATACAAACATATGCTCAGTTCATACAGAGAGGAAATGCAACCAGAAGAAGAAGAAGGAGGAAAAATTCTATAAAATAAATCAGAGAAGATTTTTAAAACAGGGCCAAGTGAGCCATCAGGGATCACAGCTGTAAAGATATTTATTATATAAACTGTCATTTCCAGGTGCTTTTAATCTGACCATGACAGCTAAGATTAGGATTGTAGTTATTCATAAGACGTTTGGGGTGCTGTAGTAAATTAAGGGTACTGATCCAATGTTTGGAGTGCATAGCAGTCAGTGACTCAGAAAGCTGGACTGGACATTGTGAGAATAAGCCAGGGTCGAGTGAGTGACCATGTGCAGGAGTGACAGATGGATCAGGGCTGGATTGAAATGACATCGGGGGGACTCTGAGCCCCTTCTTCGTTGGACTGGCGATGGACAGATTCACAGACGAGGCAGTGAGAGTTTGCTTGGACTATGATGTTCTCAGACAACATTATGATATGCAGCGAAAGTAGGTAGCAGGGAGAGATGAGACCCTGAGAGGTGGAGGTATGCACTGGAGAGAAGAAGGATGAATGTCAGTAGAAGCAAAACAGAAAACATGCATGTGCATGAGAGGCAAACAGGTACAACAATAAAGACACAACAAGCTGTGAAATGCCGCAAACATCCACAGCAGTGCACAGTGCAGAAGAGAGGTGGATCAGTGCAGGCAGGGTGGAGAGGGTGGAGACGAGCGTCAGGGTGACAGCAGCAACAGTGAACGTAAGGGTTTGATGCACGCTCAGTCCAGGAGCGCTGATCCTGTTCATCTGGACTTTTGTGACATCACTATAAGAAAGACATCATGAAACTCGCTGAGCTTGAGTAAACTGGTCTTTAAGTGCAAACTCAATTACATGCTCCTTTCATTCCATCCCTACAAACAGTTACAGTTACACATCCAGTTTACACAATTGTAAATTGGATATCTAACTGACTCTAGCATTTCTGAATTCAAGTAACGTGTGGCACGTGCATTTGTTTGTCATACTGATTAAAATGCAATGCTTAAGAGTAGGGCTGCCACAAACGATTATTTTGATAGTCGACTAATCAGATCATGCATCCATTGGATGTACAGCTACAGCTTATTGCACCAGCAGCATCTGCTCTTATATAACCATCATTAGCTTACAGCTTTAAGTGTTTAAGGTATGTGCTAACTAAAAATAAAGACAAGATGATAGTTTATTAAATTTTAATGAAATTTGCAGATTGTTTCGGTGAAGTTTAATAAACTCCTTGCTATCTAAAATATAACAGGACACCGGAGTAAATTCTCGAGCATCTCACACTTCTGATAATCAGCTGTCTGCTTGACGTTTATTCAGCTGTGTAAAAACTATAACTTTAATCTCAGCCAAACCGATTTACTCAGGAACAAATAAAATACTACAAAAAGCCAAACAATAACATTTTTAAGTTATCTAAGTGACTTATATATGTTTAACCTGAGTAGCGAAAGACGGCGGTGGGTTTGAAAACGATTTGCCGGGAGTCCGGTGTTCTCACGGCTCTAGTGAGCCTTGCCCCCGGCTAACTATCGAGCTAGTGGGTAACAGACGTCTCCGAAAACGTCGGAGCGCTTTTGAAAATATGTGGTGTCTTGATAAACTGAGCAGATATTTGAGGTTTACACAGCTACATTCTCGCCTGAAAATATGTTAAACGTTTATTTTGTGACCCAGAAAGAATAATAAGAGTAATATTAAAACTAACTAGCTGCCGCCATTGTTGACAACTGAGCTGGGCTGCGCTATGAATTCTGGGACAGAGCTGCTGCTTCTTCTTCGGGGATCAACGGCAGCTGGCATCCTTGTACATGCAGTGCTGCCATCTTCTGTTTCAGTCCGTTATTACACTCTTAAATCCTACTACTTATTCCTGCGTCTTTTGGGATCTTACAAAGCTTCAAACGACGCATCGACTATTAAATCAGTCGTCGACGATTTTGATAGTCGACGTAATCGTGACTAGTCAACTAATCGTGGCAGCCCTACTTAAGAGTTAAATCCAGCCGGAGTCACGTGGGACCGCCGAGGAAGATGGCCGCACACTAGAGGCGCTCCTAAAGCCTGATGATTAATGTTCTGAATCTGGAAACATACACTCCAGCTGTAGTCATAAATTGGACACCCCTTGTCGACTTTGAAGTTTTTCAAGAATTACCGTCTTTGGAAAATGGCAGGTAATAACAAAGCAAACTTTTTTAAGGGAGCTACCACGAGGAAGAAGCAAGCTAGCATTAGCCTCGCTCCGGAGCCGCCCGAAAATACACCTGCATCTGACGCCACCTCTCCAGCAGTAGTTGAGGAAGGTATGGGGAGCGAGAGCAAAAAGGACATTTTTGAGGAAATTAAGAAAATGAATGCTACTCTCCAGGTCGTAGCAAAAGATGTCACCACTATTAAAGAAGCCACTAAAGAACTAAAAGATTCGGTGGAAGATATAAAAGTGAGGTTAGGAGAGGCGGAACAACGTATCTCAGACATGGAAGATGCCAGCGTGCTTACCGAGGCAAAAGTGGACAAATTCCAGAAAAGGATGGAGGCGTTGTGGTCACGAGTGGAGGACCTTGAAAACCGTAGTAGGAGAAACAACGTACGGATTATTGGACTTAAAGAAGGTGTGGAGACACCCGGGAACGTGGACAAATATGTGACGGAGATTCTGGCCAAAGCACTTGAGCTTTCTGGAAGTGAATTTGAAATTGAACGTGCGCATCGTTCCCCTGTACCAATGCCGGAATCTGACGAGCCTCCCAGGGTGATACATGTCCGCTTTCTACGTTCATCTGCTAGGGAGAAAGTACTACGGGTGGCCAGAGAGAAGCGTGGAGTCGATTGGCAAGGCGCCAAGCTTTCCTTCTTTGAAGATGTGACAAGGGAGCTGGCGGAGAAGAGGAAGGCATTCAACCCGGTGAAGAAGCGTCTCCGAGAGCTACAAGTGAAGCATAGGCTGATGTATCCTGCAACGCTCATTTTTACGTGGAACGGACAAAAGAAAGCATTCAAAGACGGAAAGGAGGCCGAGAAATTCCTGCAGGAGTCGACTTAGAGGAGTGCGGGACATGATGTAACAGATCGGAGAATGTATGTGAATTTTAAAATAAGGTAACAAATAAACAATGGGCGCAACGGGGCTGCGGCGGCGGTGCTGCTGTCGGACGATTAGCGTGTCTCACGGACCAAGGACAGTTTAGTGTCTCAAGCTAAAGTTAGTTAGGCTTGGGTAGGAGGGGGGGGGAGGGAGGGGTCGCTTAGCAACGTTGTTTTGGGTTGCTATGCAAAGAAGGGTGTTCGTTTTGTTCAGGTTTGGTTTTTTTTTTTTTTTTTTAAAGACAGCTAGTTTGATAGGACCAGATGGGTTTTGTAATATTGAGTGCCTATGTATATATTTGTGTTGTAAAGCGCACAAGGCGTGCCTTACCCCATTTCTATTAGAAAGCGATGAACAGGTATACTAAAATAATATCGTGGAACATAAATGGATGTGGGGACCCAATTAAAAGGAAGAAGGTTCTAACATACTTAACAACTAAAAATACAGATATAGCGTTTATTCAGGAATCCCACATTGCTGGGGAAGAAGAGGCGAAAAAGTTTAAACGAGACTGGGTGGGCTCCGTTTTTCATAGTTCATATTCGAGTAAACGAAATGGTGTTTTGATCCTTATTAATAAAAAATTAAGCTTCGTGTTGCTGAAAAAATATAATGATAAAGAAGGGCGCATTATATGCTTGGAAGCCTTAATTAATGGGGTTCGAACAGTTTTGTGTAATATTTATGCACCTAATAAAGAAGAGCCAGATTTTTTTCACAAAATTAACAAGATAATAGGGGATCATGAGGGGCAGGTAATACTGGCCGGAGATTTCAACCAGGTGATGGATGGGATAATTGATAAGAGCAAACCCAGGGGTAGGTCTACACCCAGGGACAGAGAGGCTGTTCATTTACTGACAGAGGATCTTTGCCTAGTAGACGTTTGGAGGTTAGTTAATCCCAGTTCAAGGGAATATACATTTTACTCCAATTGTCATAAAACATATTCGAGGATAGATTTCGCCTTAATATCAAAGTCTTTGGTCAATTCAGTTGTCGACTGTGAGATTGGTGCCATTGCCATTAGTGATCATGCCACAGTAGAGTTGCAAATTGATTTAAACACAGATAGAACAAAGAGGGGTCGCTGGAGGCTTAACACGATGTTGTTGCAGGACAAAAGTTTTAGTGAGGAGTTAACAAAGGATCTTAAAATTTTCTTCGATATCAATATGGGTTCCACAGATAAAGTAGCCACAGTTTGGGAAGCATCTAAAGCATATATAAGAGGAAAGATAATTGCATATGCAACAAAAGTTAAGAAAAGTGATCTAGAACGGGGAAAAACCTTAGATAAAGAAATACGAGAATTGGAGAAGGATTTAGCGAGACAATACTCAAATTATAAATACCAGACTGTATGTAAATTAAAATACCAGCTGAATGACATTTATAACAAAAAGGCAGAATATGCCTTATTTAGGCTTAAAACAAAATTTTATGAAGGTGGCGAAAAGAATGGAAGACTATTGGCAAGGCAACTGAAGCAGCAAGATAATTTAAATAATATATCTATGATTAAGAAAGACGGCCAAGTGGTAACCTCATCAAAAGAAATGAATTCAATTTTCCAATCATTTTATCAAGATTTGTATACCTCTGCTGGTGCACTCAATGAGAGGGAGGTGAAGACATTTTTTTCAGGTCTACAATTACCTACTCTTTCTGGGGAACAGAAAACAAGACTGGATGAGCCTATAACTGAAGAAGAGGTCAGAGCTGCGATCTCATCAATGAAAAATGGGAAATCGCCAGGCTTGGATGGCTTCCCGATTGAGTATTATAAGAAATATATTGATATTTTAGCTCCAGTCTTGCATAAAGTTTACCTTGAGGCATTAGAGGTAGGTTCCTTACCGAGTACATTTAATGAGGCACTAATCTCCCTTATTCCTAAAAAGGATAGGGATCTATCGGACCCATCAAATTACCGGCCAGTAAGCCTTTTGGGCGTCGATTACAAAATTTTGACGAAGGTTTTGGCCTTCCGCCTGGATCAAATATTACCAGATATCATCAATGGTGATCAGGTTGGCTTTATTAAGAATAGGTCCTCAGGTGATAACATTAGAAGACTTCTTCATCTCATGCACAAAAGCAAATCTAGTCTAGCCCCGGTTGCGGCCTTCTCGCTGGATGCTGAGAAGGCTTTTGATCGGGTAGAATGGGGCTTCCTTATGACAACCCTTGCAAGGTTCGGGTTTGGGCCTGGATTTTGTAATTGGGTCAAAACTGTATATGCAAGTCCAAGGGCAGCAGTTTTGACAAATGGATTGGTGTCAGAGTTTTTCCATCTTACTCGCGGGACCCGGCAGGGGTGTTCTTTGTCCCCGCTGCTTTTCACAATATTTCTGGAACCACTGGCCCTGGCTATTCGAGCTAACAGGGATGTCAGAGGTGTTCATGCAGGGGGTATGGAGCACAAGTTATTTCTATATGCTGATGACATCTTAGCAGTATTAACGGATCCCATGCAGTCTCTACCAGCGCTACTCACATGTGTTGAGTCATTTTCAAGGTTGTCAGGTTATAAGATAAACTGGTACAAATCGGAAGGCATGCCACTATCAGCATCATGTCATTCTAGATGCATTACTCCATTCAATTTTAAGTACTTACCTTCAGGTATGAAGTATTTAGGAATATTATTAAAACCCAAACTGGAGGATATTATGCTTTCAAATATGGAACCTCTCCTCTTAAAGATAAAAACAAATCTGGATAAATGGGGTAAATTGAATCTTACACTATGGGGTAAAATTAATGTGATTAAAATGATGGTGGCCCCACAGTTCAATTATGTTTCCATGATGTTACCTGTAAGAATTCCTTTACACATATTTAGTCAATTTGAGAAGTTAATTAAAGATTTTTTGTGGAATAACAAGAAGCCAAGAGTGAATATAAAGAAAATGTGGGCCTCTAAAGACATTGGGGGAATGGCCCTCCCAAATGTGAAGTTGTATAATTTAGCTTTTGAAATGTCAAGACTGGCCAAGCACTGGACAGGTTCGAACTCTGAGCTGAGCTGGATGAAGATCGAACGGGAACTAGTGAGCCCTTTTCCACCCTTGGATGTTCTCTCACAGGGCTCAGCAATTAATGGACAAGACTTTCATAATAACCCAGTGCTCGGGTATTCTAAAGCTGTCTGGGTAGAGGTGCACAAGATGTGTGGAGCATCTCATTTAAGACAACCTTATACCTCGCTATGGAACAACACTGCTGTACAGATTGGGCGAAAAACAGTGTTCTGGAAGGAATTGGCTTGTCAAAGGCATACACAGGATAACTGATCTTTACTCAGGGGGAGTGTTTATGTCATTCGCTGAAATAACCCAAAAATATGGTTTGATAAGAGAAAATAATTTTTGGAGATATTTACAAATAAGGGATTGTATTACCAAAAGAAAATTTACTCAAAGCTCAAATATGGTGGTAGAGTTTTTAGAATTGTCCAGTACAGCACATAGAGCAGCTGTTTTCTACAAACTGTTTAACAATCCAAAAAAAGAGATATGTGAAAACTTGAGGATTAAATGGCAGAGAGATCTGAGTTGTGCAATTTCTAAAGAAGACTGGTGTAGAATTTTGTCATTCTCTGATAAATATATAAGAGAGGCCAGGGGTAAATTTACTCAGTATAAATTAATACACAGATGGTACTTCACTCCGTCCAAACTTTATAGAATGGGAATCAGTCCCAGTAATATATGCTGGAAATGTAGTTCAGATCCAGGGACATTTATGCATGCTATTTGGGAATGTGGGAAAGTTTATCCCTTTTGGCAAAAAGTATTGGACAAAATAGGAAGGTGGATTGGTTTGATAATACCCTTGTCACCAAGACTGTGCTTATTAGGGGATCGGTCGGTGTTACCTGGGGTTTCAAAATATGACTTTGTGGTTATAAAGGTGGGGGTGATCGCAGCGGCTCGAGTTATTCTCAGTGTATGGAAGGAACCATCTCCTCCAGAATGTAATAGGTGGAAAGAAAATATGCTGAAAATGGTGTCGTATGAAAAATTCTTGGCTAGGATTAATGATGATAGGGAGGGGTTTGACAAATCATGGGGATGTGTTTTTGGCTGAGATGGTTGGAATTTATTTGGTCAGGGCAATTATCTTTAGTTAAATTTTATGCTTGCTGCATTGTATGTTTGTGTAAGCACTCAGTAATGGAATAACTTAAGAATTTGATTTTATTGTCCTTTTTTTTTTGCGGGTGTATCGATAGTAAGTGTTGAAAGTAGACCCAAAATACAAATGAGAATTAACCATGGGATTAGAAGCTGTCTTTTCTTTTCTTTGCTTCTTTTCTGTTGTTGTTTTGTTTGTTGTTTTGTTTGTTTTCATGTTGTTAAATGTTAAAAACAAATAAAGACTTCAATTACAAAAAAAAAAAAAAAAGAGTTAAATCCAGCCCACAGCTGGCTGGGCCGTAAGGCGTTTGATTCACAGTCCTCTGGGTAAGAGTCCGAAGGTTTCTGCCTGAGTTCTTGTGGCATCAGGTACAGCAGGTGCCAACAGCGAGGTGTCCTCACGGCAGCCTGCTGCCTGAACATGTCCAACCTCTGCCTGGGCATGTTCATGGCAGCTTTTTGATCTCTACAACCCAGATGACACATGGGTCAGGTGACATTATTGGCCTATCAGATATCAGCATCAGAATCCTTCCAGAGGAAATTATGTTTAAAAAGAAGAAGAAGAAGAAGAATACTTTTCACTTCCATAACAATTCATAAATGGTGTCATCCCATAGTTTTATTCAATTGGATGCCATTTGTAGTCACTGAATCACAGCAAATCTGTAGCACAAGTTCAGTTCAAACTGCACCAAATCAAGTTGTTACTGAAAGATATGACACCTTTATATTTATTGTTTACTGATAACCATGAGCCTTCATTCATTTATACTAGCTGACCTGAGCAAAGGGTAACCCTCCACACAGTTATGATGAAACACACTGACGTCCAATACTGACTGAAGTATTATTGGATGAGATACTTATTTGCAGTGTTTGCATATTAAAAGGATAAAACTATTATTTGTGTTTAAAAAGTGCTATATTTCTCTTTAAGTCCTAGACTGACGCTGAGGTGCAACCCCGGCAGGGATGGATGTGCCAGCAACTACACAGAAACAACAGCAGCCTTCCTCACCAACTCAATTCAGTCAGCAAAGAAAATATGGTGCCAAGCGATCATGGGGGGTGGAGCCTAGCACACTCCAGACAACCATTCACACCCATGGGCAGTTTAAAATCATCAATTAACCCAACCCCACCAAATGCATGTGTTTGGACTGTGAGAGGACGCTGGATTACCCAGAGAGACGCCACGCAAACATGGGTAGAACATGCGTGCAGAACAGGCCAGGTGGTGGATTCCAACTCAGGACCTCAGGACCCCCACCATGTTATAACTGGTGCGGGTCCTGATGCTGCTCAATGGATAATGTGTTAATAACAAATGGATGCCACATTTGATACAAATGTGGAAAAAAACTACAGTCAGCTAAATTCAAAGAGACTCCAAAAATCAAAGTGATAAACTGATGCAGCAGGATACTCTAGTTTATGTGCCTGTATGGACGTCTGACAACATGGGGGACGCTCCTAATGAGACAAGGGACAGGGTCTCCTCCCAGATCTGGACCAGGGCATCGTTGAGGTGAATCTGGGCAGGTTAGGTGGAACAAAACATGCTGCTCTACTGGATTCAGGTCAGGCATAGTGTGCATGTATACCACACGGTGTGTGGGGGCATTTGCACTACGGACAGCTTAAAAACAGTGTTGTTATTGACACTGGTGCTTATATTGTTCTAATATTTTTTTTAAATGCCTCTTACTTTTTTGTACCATATCAAGTCTGAGCGCACCTAATAATCTGACCTATGGTACCCGTATTATACGGATAAACTCATCTGTTCTGGGATGCACCCTGGACCCAGTGCAGGTGGTGGGAGACAGAAGGACTCTGGCCAAAATAACATCTCTGATGGACAGAGTCTCCCAGCCCATGCATGTAGATGTTGCTGCAGAGCTGCTTCAGTGACAGACTGCTGCATCCTCGATGCATGAAGGAGCGTTTCCGCAGGTCCTTCCTCCCTGCAGCTGTCAGACTGCACAATCAGAACTGCTCCCAACAAACACAGAGGTTTACATCAGCGCTGTAACAACACCTTTCAGTATCCTGCTCTGTTTGCCACTTATCTGTACTCTAATTTAAATAACTGTAAAGTACTCTGCTTTGGTAACTATTGTCCATGATGTAAATATGTAAAAATGGTGTTTCTGTTCTGTTTGAATATGTGGTTTTTGCTGCTGATACAACCAATACAACGAGTATTTAAATGAAAAATAAAAAGAAGGTAAGCTTAAACTTAAAAGTTTGGTGGCCCGTACCCTGGGAGGGGTGACGGGCAGCAGCAGCAGTAGTGAGCTTACACTACTGGGAAAAGTACAAATAAAGAAACGGCAGAAGATTCATTCAGCTGACCAGAAGCTTCAATTCCAACAGTTTCTATGGGAATGAAACAAAGTCAGGATTAGGATCAGACCTGAGCACAGTCGATGACTCCAAACAGCCACACACTGGAAACTGAATGAAAACGCAGAAGAGTGAACGTGTGAGTAAGAGTGACACACTGCAGGCTCACAGTTCAGACCAACTGAGAGATCATTTTAATGAGGAAACAGAACAGATCCGATTGTTTCACAGCAGAGAACCTTTCAGTTGGCAGCGACTGCCAATAACAGGAGACGTTGAACAGGAAATCACTGAACACTCCAGCAAAGCTTCTACTTCCTTAGAACAACATGTTACGATCATAGAAACCAATCAGCACAGACTCTGTCAAACTCTCACCCTGCACACCATCAGCACCTGGTCCAGGTGTGACCAACTCCAGCTTTATGTTTTTAAGGAAAAGATCTCAAATATGAAAAATCATCACTTTTAAAAAAGGTTTTCTGATGTCAAACACCTCTGGGGAACACCCAGTCTAAAGCCTAAGATAAGACACCCGAACAGTTATGGACAAATCAAATGTTGTGGTCAACTCACCGACTGTGGCGACAGTCTCCAGGTCATCAAGGCAATATATGCGGTTATTTGGTGAGGCGTCTTCAGCTGAGCTGCTCGCGTTGCTTTTACTTTCTTTAAGGGAGTTTGTCTCACTGTTGGCTCCGACCTTTGCTTTGGATGACGCCATCGCTGACTTTCGGAACTATTTTGGGACTATGTGGATCTATAAACATCCAGCCAGGGGCAAACTGAGTGAAGACCACGCATTTCTGGAGACAGACTTCTTCGTCAACCTTGCACAGCACGTCGGATACCAGTGACTGGGGCTTGCCGCCCTGGATGATTACAAAAACACTCCTAAAGTTTACCTTAATAAACTGAGTTAACTAACAGTCAATGGGGAAAATAACCGCAGATTTAAATGACACAAAGAAGCCGGTCACAGGTGCACTAGTCTGTAGCGTTAGCGGCTAACACAGTGTTCACGGAGAATGCAGCGCTGCACATCTGTTCAAGCATAATGAAAGTGGGCTTCATAAGCCGCACAACGCAATCCTACATAAACCATGGGACTTTCCCGGCATATCGTCAGTAATTCTCCCCATTATTATCGCAACTACAACAACAGACCTCACCCTGAATTTCTTCTTTCGGTCCACATCGACCAGGAAGAGATTCCGGTCGCTTTTCAAGTAATTTCCGGTTAGGACTTTCAGAAGAAAAGAAAATGAACCAGTTTACTGGATAAAACGAGAAAGTGAGCGAGATCCGAGTTTTCCTTCATCATTGTCGTTTTACATCTACACGTTAAAGAATCGGTATATGTGCAAAATCTGAAAAAATGCAAATATTTTCTATGTTATATTAGTCAACGTCTTGAACCTGCTGTCTTACTGGAAGTGACTTGGCACGGAAACTGGATGTTGACGAACAATCGGTTAACGAATAAAACGAATTAGTTCCGAGACGTTAACCAATCATGTGTGAGTCAAGAGTCAGGGCGTGGTGATGAAGACAGGTGCTGAACCCCGAGCTTTAACAAGCAGACAAAGCTATTAACAGTAAAAGAATAGCATACATGTATGAAATTAACAAATGACATCTTATTACTCAGCTTATTACTCTTCAGGTCCTGCATGCAATCAACCTAAGAGATGCACTATACATTAACCTGTATAATTATTTGCTGAGAAACAGTGAGCCATCATAATTTCAAACCTACCAACTGCTGGAGTCTGCAGAAACATGTCTCAAGCAGCACCTACCGTGCTAGCTTCTTAATTATTACTAGAAATGAGGTAATGTTTTGGTAGCATTTGCATATGTGTGTGATCATTCTGTAAACACAATGGCATGAAAGGTTTTAGCTGAATTCTAATAAACTTTGTAGGGATGTAGAATAGAGTAATATAGATAGATAGAGTAGATTCATCCTTTACATTTTGCTCAAGTACACAAAGATCTTCAAGGTCAGCTTAATGACTTTTTGGTTAAAAATTGACAAAACGCAGTATAACTTAGAAACTCTGATTCTAACAAGGGTGATATTATTAGAAATAACCTGTCACATTTGAATTGGGACTTCTCCGTCAACGTCAGGAAATTGATCTGAAGATCAAAATGATAGTAAATAGAACTACTTAATATGTATCTTACTGCCAGTAAGGGGCCTCCGGCCTTCTCTTTCTGGGATGGCTGCACAGTATTTGCTGAGATGTGTGGCCTTAGGTCTTCGGTACTCTTGGAGGCTGTGGATGGCCAAGATCTCCTGGATCCATCTCTGCCTGCCTCTGGTTTCTGGGGGGGGGGGCGTTACTGCAGCTCCCCACCCTCATAATGAAGTTCATTACTCACTATGCCTCTTTCTCTCTCTCACACACACACACACACACACACACACACACACACACACACTTTGCTCCATCCTTTTATCATATTCTCTACTCCCCCCCCCCTTTATTTTCTCCTGCCTGTCAGCTTACACATTATCATACAACACATATAACGTAATATAAAAAATATTTTTTAAAAAATGATAATTTTGAGAAATGTCAAAATTTCAAGATTAAAGTGGAAATACTTTAAGTACTACTTAAAATAAAAAAATAAAAAAACAATGAAAAAAGGGAAATACTATATCCATAAGAAAGTCAAAGTGTGGAGATTACAGTTGTTGTTGCAGGACAAACTGCCACGGCTGCTACGTCTTGTGTAGATGACTTAGTAAAACAAACTGATCAGCCATCTTATCGTGTTTTGTGATACATACATCCTCTTTATTGCACGAGAGCGTAACCATCCATGTCCTTGTCCATTACCAGGCATTTCATTTTGTACAAATTCAACCAACTCACCAAAGTCTATATGTTTTTTTCCTTGTGCCCAAGCTTCTGAACAAAGCTTCAGTTGGTCTTATCTTTCTTATTATCCCGCTGTGTTCATGTGCTAAAAGATCCATTCCATCCATTCTCCTCCTCTTATCCAATTCAGGGTCTCGGGGGGCTGGAGCCTGTCCCAGCTGTCTTAGGGCAAGAGGCAGGGTATACCATGGACAGGTCACCAGCCTGTCGCAGAGCTAACACACATTCATGCTCACACTTATGGGCAATTTAACCTAACCCCACTAACTGTGCTTCTTTGGATTACCATCCAATATGGTATGGTATCCGGTATCCTTACCGGATTGTGGGAGGAAACCAGAGTCCCCGGAGAGAAGACCATGCAAACACAAGGAGAACATGCAAACTCCACACAGAAAATCCCTGGCTTGATGGTGGAATTGAACTCAGGCCCTTCTTGTGAGGCAACAGTGCTAACCACTGCACCACTGTGCTGCCCAAGTAAATAACTTCCTTGTAACTAAACTGACACTGGAATAACGCTGTTAGATGATGAGATGGTGAAACTGTACTTCAATGTGGATTAAATTGATTTTTTCCCTCCAAATGCTAATACCCCAAAAATACAACAAAAAACAAAATAACCCAGATGTTAATGCTCTGTAATAACAAGTTCTCAAACGTGTTGAAATGTTTTCAGAAGGCACCAATGCTAAATTGGCATCACACTGGCTAATGTGGTTCCTCCAGTTAACTCACGTGCACACATCCATTAATTAAGCCCCAGCAGGTAAGATTAGTATTGAACACATCACCACATTCTCTAAGTAAATATTTTTGTAAAGGTGTTGGCATGAACTTTTCACCAGATGCCAGTAATAACCAATCAAATCCACACGTACAAAGAAATCCAACCATAGATGTCCATAATGAAGTTATGTGTAAAAATGAAAATATGACACAGAAAAAAGATTATTGCACACAGTGAAATTTATTGAATACTTTGTACCAAAGCCTTTTTTGGTGATGACAGCTTCAAGGCGCCTCCTGTATGGAGAAACTAGTCCCATTGCTCAGGCGTGACTTTGGCCACACAATCAGTCTTCTACTCCCAAAGGTTCAGTGAACTCTGAGCTTTAGATCTTTCCAGAGCCGTTGAATGGGAGAGTTGTGGCATCTCCATTCACTCCAATAGGTCATTTTCCCCCCTCCAGCAGTGGCGGAGCATGGTACAAAAGATGATTGGCCGCTGGAAAAAGAAAAAGTGGGGACATCTTTTTTTTTTTTCAGAATTCTGAGGAAATAACAGTCAATTATTTGATTGATCAAATCTGTAGCATGGAGCCTCACAATAGTTCTGAGGGTTATCAACATATACAGGGAGTGCAGAATTATTAGGCAAGTTGTATTTTTGAGGAATAATTTTATTATTGAACAACAACCATGTTCTCAATGAACCCAAAAAACTCATTAATATCAAAGCTGAATGTTTTTGGAAGTAGTTTTTAGTTTGTTTTTAGTTTTAGCTATTTTAGGGGGATATCTGTGTGTGCAGGTGACTATTACTGTGCATAATTATTAGGCAACTTAACAAAAAACAAATATATACCCATTTCAATTATTTATTTTTACCAGTGAAACCAATATAACATCTCCACATTCACAAATATACATTTCTGACATTCAAAAACAAAACAAAAACAAATCAGCGACCAATATAGCCACCTTTCTTTGCAAGGACACTCAAAAGCCTGCCATCCATGGATTCTGTCAGTGTTTTGATCTGTTCACCATCAACATTGCGTGCAGCAGCAACCACAGCCTCCCAGACACTGTTCAGAGAGGTGTACTGTTTTCCCTCCTTGTAAATCTCACATTTGATGATGGACCACAGGTTCTCAATGGGGTTCAGATCAGGTGAACAAGGAGGCCATGTCATTAGTTTTTCTTCTTTTATACCCTTTCTTGCCAGCCACGCTGTGGAGTACTTGGACGCGTGTGATGGAGCATTGTCCTGCATGAAAATCATGTTTTTCTTGAAGGATGCAGACTTCTTCCTGTACCACTGCTTGAAGAAGGTGTCTTCCAGAAACTGGCAGTAGGACTGGGAGTTGAGCTTGACTCCATCCTCAACCCGAAAAGGCCCCACAAGCTCATCTTTGATGATACCAGCCCAAACCAGTACTCCACCTCCACCTTGCTGGCGTCTGAGTCGGACTGGAGCTCTCTGCCCTTTACCAATCCAGCCACGGGCCCATCCATCTGGCCCATCAAGACTCACTCTCATTTCATCAGTCCATAAAACCTTAGAAAAACCAGTCTTGAGATATTTCTTGGCCCAGTCTTGACGTTTCAGCTTGTGTGTCTTGTTCAGTGGTGGTCGTCTTTCAGCCTTTCTTACCTTGGCCATGTCTCTGAGTATTGCACACCTTGTGCTTTTGGGCACTCCAGTGATGTTGCAGCTCTGAAATATGGCCAAACTGGTGGCAAGTGGCATCTTGGCAGCTGCACGCTTGACTTTTCTCAGTTCATGGGCAGTTATTTTGCGCCTTGGTTTTTCCACACGCTTCTTGCGACCCTGTTGACTATTTTGAATGAAACGCTTGATTGTTCGATGATCACGCTTCAGAAGCTTTGCAATTTTGAGACTGCTGCATCCCTCTGCAAGATATCTCACTATTTTTGACTTTTCTGAGCCTGTCAAGTCCTTCTTTTGACCCATTTTGCCAAAGGAAAGGACGTTGCCTAATAATTATGCACACCTGATATAGGGTGTTGATGTCATTAGACCACACCCCTTCTCATTACAGCGATGCACATCACCTAATATGCTTAATTGGTAGTAGGCTTTCGAGCCTATACAGCTTGGAGTAAGACAACATGCATGAAGAGGATGATGTGGACAAAATACTCATTTGCCTAATAATTCTGCACTCCCTGTACTAGCCACACTATAAAGATACAGCAGCACAGAAGTTTGACGTGTATTTTAAAAGGAAAGAAAGGATTAAAAACAAGTATCCTTGTTATCAGTACAACTGCCGTCTACTTGTGGAACCACCACTCTGACTCTGACTTACTCAAGGGCTCTCACTCTTTTAATAGCTTTTCAATTGGATTCAGGTCAGGTGACTGGCTGGGCCATTCTAGAGGCTTTATTTTTTTCTCTGAAACCAATTGAGAGTTTCCTTGGCAGTGTGCTTGGAATCGTTGTCTTCCTGAAACGTTCACGTTCATTTCATGGTCCTGGTAGATGGCAGCACATTTTTAGCAAGAATGTCTTGGTACATTTTTCCATTTATCCCTGCTATAGTTATATGAAGTGTGCCAGTGCCATATTCTGAAAAACAGCCCCACACTATGATGTTCCAAACTTCACTGTTGTTGGTGTTTTGGGGGTGATATGCAGTGCCTTTAGGACCCCCAAACATGGTGTTTGTTATGTTATCCACAGTTCTGCAGCACTATATACATATGGACAGTATTAACTAGGGGTGCAACGATACTCGTATCGATATTGAACCGTTCGATACAGTGCTTTCGGTTCGGTACGCATATGTATCGAAAAATACAAAATTTTAAATTTATTTTATCAACTTTTCTTCTGACGATGCTGTCTGTGTTGAGCGCTCAGTGGATCTGCGTTCGACTACTCCGCCTAGGCTGCACTGTCGAGCGCAGATCCACTGAGCGCAGCGCAAGCTAGCAAGACAGAAGCTAAGCTCCTTGCAACATGGCAAATTGAACCTCCCCCACCATCATTCAGATCTGGCCTTTGGAACTATTTTGGTTTTCATGTTCAACATGTTCAACATGGTTTCCTTCAACATCTGCCAGAAAATGCTCAGGATTTTCTATGAGTCTGTTGTGGCCAGTGCGATCCTCTATGCTGTTGCATGCTGGGGGAGCAGGCTGAGGATCGCAGATGCCAACAGACTTAATAAACTAATCCGTAAGGCCAGTAATGTTGTGGGGATGGAGCTGGACTCCCTCAAGGTGGTGTCGGAGAGGCGGATGCTGTCCAAGATAAAGACAATGTTGGATAACACCTCCCACCCACTCCATGACATGCTGGTCAGTCACAGGAGCTCGTTCAGTGAGAGACTGAGATTACCGAAAAGCACCACTGAACGACACAGGAAATCTTTCCTGCCTGTGGCCATCTCCCTATACAACGCATCCACTTAACACACTGGTTACTGCTACAACTACACGTTTCTTTTCCAGCTATTTATTTATGAGTGACTTATGTATGTATATATATGTATATATTGTACTATTCTTGTTAGCGTATTGTCTGTCTTGTCTTAATGTTGGTTTATAATGGAGCACTGTAACAAAAAATAATTTCCCCCAGGGATTAATAAAGTATTCTGATTCTGATTCTGATTCTGATGTGACGTATGACCCTGAAGGTAAGCGCGTCATGGACAAAAGTAAAACAGTATGTCGGCTGTGCCACGCAATGCTCAATTACATTGGTGGGAGCTACTGCGTTAGCGCAGTTTGGTCGTTAACGTGTTGACGCCGTCCAGCCCCACGCACGGGGCGATCCGCGGTAGCTCGTTAATGGAGATTTGCCGTGTTGTGCCGTTAACGTCGTTTCAGAATAACGCTGACAGCACTAGTGGGAACACAACGAACATGACTGCACATTTACGCCGACATCATCCTAGTGCAAAGACAAGTGGAAGCAGACAAAAACAACAAGCACGCATGCTACAAACTTTACCCGAGTCATTTAGACAGCCGTTAGCACAGGATTCTCCTTATGGGGACCTGATATGTTTAATATGCTGCTGAGAATATAGCCCAGAAGAAGCGTATAGTATAGCTTTAATTTGGAAAGAGCCATTTCTCTGTAATAAACTCTCTTTTCCAAAGATGAGGGATTCCTCAATCAGATAGATTTATTTATTTATTACTTTGTTGTTTCAGCAACATTAAATTTAAAAACTGTACTTTTGAGTTAAAATATATATTTATAATTTTAATAAATGACAAATTAAAAAAGCATGAACATTTTTTTGTATCGAAAAAATATCGAACCGTGACACCAAAGTATCGAACCGAACCGTGAATTTTGTGTATCGTTGCACCCCTAGTATTAACAGAGAAAAAATATATAAAATGTACAAATATACAAGCCAGTTTTAAAAAGTAACATGTAATAAACAGTGTTATGTATATACAGTTGGGTTATTGCACATAGAATTTGGTATTGCACAGTGGTGGTTCATAGAGGAAATGGGAAAAAACCCACAGACTCAAAAATTCACTGTTTTTGAGTCTGTGGGTTTTTGTGCTGATGCACCTGTAGCGCCTCCCTGAGGGAAGCAGGCTGAACATGTTGAAACCAGGTGGGAGCTGTCCTTGATGATGTTTGCTGCTCTGCTGAGGCAGCGGGAGGAATAAATGTCCATCAGGGAGGGGAGAGGGCAGCCGATGATCTTTTGTGCTGTCTTGACTACACTCTGAAGTCTTGCTCTGTCCGCCTTAGTTCAGCTGCCGTACCATACCGTGATGCAGTAGGTTAGCAGGCTCTCAATGGACGAGCAGTAGAAGGTCAGCAGCAGGTTGGAGTTCAGCTTGTACTTGCTCAGGACCCTCAGGAAGTGCAGCCGCTGTTGGGCCTTCTTGACGACCACTGAGATGTTGTCTGTCCAGGAGATGTCAGGAGAGATGAGGACACCAAGGAACTGGAAGGTGTGGACCCTCTCCACACACTCCCCGTTGATGTAAAGGGGGGCTAAGTCAGTGCTGTGTCTCCTGAAGTCCACAGTGACCTCTTTGGTTTTCTTAGTGTTCAGTCCCAGGTTGTTCTCTGAACACCAGGCTGCCAACTTCAGGACTTCCTCTCTGTAGGCTTCCTCGTCTCCCTTTGAGATGAGTCCAACTACTGTGGTGTCATCGGCAAACTTGAGATTGTTGTTGTGGGTCGAACTGCAGTCGTGGGTGTAGAGAGAATACAGGAGGGGGCTCAGCACACAGCCCTGTGGGGAGCTGTGCCTCACAGTCTGGAGCCGGTTTGTAAGAAAGTCCTTTATCCAGGCACATGTGAGAGGAGGGAGGCCAAGAGTGACCAGTTTGGTGACGAGGATGTCTGGGATGATTGTATCCTGTTCATAGCCTGTACATAGCTTGTACTCACTACAGCCTGTACATACTTATAGTTATAGAATATTCACAACATACTTCATACCGTGTACATTATAACATACCATAATAGACCCATTTCTGTAATATACTTACATATCTATATTATTGCTAATATATATTGTAATATATCTATATCACTAAAGCACTTCTGGATGGGTGCAAACTGCATTTTGTTGCCCTGTACCTGTGCATGTGCAATGACAATAAAGTTGAATTCTATTCTATTCTAATTCTATTAAAGGCTGAGCTGTAGTCCACGAAGAGCATTCGGACGTAGCTCTGCTGCTGTTCCAGGTGACTCAGCACAGAGTGATGGCGATGGTGTCATCTGTGGATCTGTTTGCGCGATATACAAACTGGTGGGGGTCGAATTCTGGGGGGAGGTAATCTTGATGTGCTGAAGGACTAGTCTCTCGAAGCATTTCATGATTACCGGCGTGAGGGCCACAGGGTGGTAGTCATTCAGGCTGGTGATGGGAGACGTCTTCAGCACTGGGATGATTGTGGCTGATTTTAGACAGGATGGGATGGCTGCCTGATCCAGTGAGAGGTTGAAGAGTCTGGTGAAGATGAAGGTGAGCTGGTGGGCACATGCTCTTAGCACCTTGCCAGGTACTCCGTCTGGACCGGCCGCCTTCCTGGGGTTCACTGCTAGGAGCACACGTCTGACATCGTGCTCCGTTACAGTGAGAGGAGCGGTGGAGGAACCAGGTGAGGATGAGGATGGGAGCAGGGCTGAAACCTGTGGTTTGATTTCTTGATACGTGGATTGGATGGGTTGTTACCGACATCTGGTAAGAATTTCAAGTCAATAGCACTTTAGAAATATATTTACTTAAAACCTTAGTGACAATACTTATTTTACCCGCTGTATTTATTTTGGTGACTCTCCATCCTTTGCCCAATTCATCTTTTTTTACTGTGTGATTTAAGCAACTTCTCATTTCCCTGTGCCTAAGGCCCCTCTCTCTATATTCACTCTGTATCCACCAGCCACACTTGCCTATCCTTGTTAAGAGCAGGATAGAGCTTAACTGGAATAGGCCTTCGTCTTCCTGCCAACCACATCCGGTCTGTCAGATTTTCTCTTTCCAAACCTCAACTTTTGCCAGCAAAAGCTCAGCTATATTCAAACTTCAGAATCAGAGAGACTTTATTAATCCCAGAGGGAAATTGAGATGTCACAGGAGCATAGATCAGTAGATCAGCATAGACCAGGGGTGTCGAACTCCAGGCCTCGAAGCCCGGTGTCCTGCAGGTTTTAGATCTCACCCTGGGTCAACACACCTGAATCACATGATTAGTTCATTACAAGGGTACGTCCACACGTACACGGGTATTTTTTGAAAACGCAGATTTTTCTATGTGTTTGCACCTTTCGTCCACACGTAAACCTCCACAGGCTGGAGATTTTCGAAAACAATATTACGTGTGGACGAGGAAAACGGAGATTTGTCATGGAACGCCAAACGTGTGTGCCTTTTTTGGCGTGACGCTGTGCGCTTTGTTTACATGAGATGAATTTATAGAGACAAAATACTGTTAATCTGACTATCTGCAGTTTTTACACACATATACATGCGCAGTTACTGTCCCTCCGTTTAGAAAGACAGAGGCGTCTGAGTGAACTTCGGACGTGGCTTATAGGCAAAGGTTGAAATATCAATACTACAGTCTAAATATCAGGAGAGCAAATCAATATGCTTTCAGATGTGTGGCTACATGTTGGTGACCTTTCAACACAGCCGCTGTCACAACACAAATCCCAACGTCGCTTTGAATAAATTTACTTTTTTTAAAAATGTAAATTTATGTATGCTGTATGCATTTTGTTCATTCCTAGTTGTGAGTCTACACCAACCAAAATACTGTCTTTAGTTATTAACATTTGAAATGTTGAAGGCACCTGAAAAGTAACACAAAATTATCTGCCTTTCCAGGAAAACAAAAACTTTTCGGTTTTGTGAGGGTACACAACCCTGTTTAGTCTTTCCTTCCCAGGCTTCTAGACTTCTGATTGGCCAACATTTCGTTTTTAGCGTTTACATGCGGATGGAGATATTTTTTCAAAACTGCACGTGTGCACATGTGCAAAAACGAAAACAGAAAATCTCAGTTTTCAAAAATATCCGTGTACGTGTGGACGTAGCCTCAGGACACCAGCCCTTGAGGACTGGCGTTCGACACGCCTGATCTAGAGCATCAGTGACCACTGAAGGTTTTGATGGAGATGAATATAATCCAAGGCTCTTCACAGTCACCAGATGTCACACCAGCTGAACAACTATGGGATATTTTGGACTCCTGTGTTACGCTTGCTTTTTGCTTGAGCAGGAATTGGGTGAAGTCAATCTGCAGTGTGAAAAATGTGTGCTGCGATCAGTACAACCTTTGCTTGTGCTCTTGTTGGTTCATCAGCTAACTCTGGAGAAGAGCAACGTTTTTACTTAAAAAGAGCTGAATAAAAATGTTTAAACTTGGAAACAATAAGAAGTGTCCACCCACCCCGCTTTTCCTATTCTCAGTGAATGTATGGCTACATTGTAACCTTGGTTCTCTGAGTGAGAGACTCTCTCTCCGCTCCATGATATATTCCACATGTACAGGTATGATCCCCTTTTGTCAGGGTGTGCGGATACTTCTTTAAAACACTCCAGCTTGCCCCGTCACACCCCGTGCATCTATAAAACATAAAGGTCGAACCAGGGAGTGGAGGGGCTATCAATCTGCAAGACACAAGACTGGCCCCAGAGGGTCCCGTAAGATGTAGAGAACACTGCAACTGAACACGCCACTACGACGCTAGGCTAACTGTGGACACATAGTTGGCAACCGCTAAAGAGCACTCAGCACCTGTGAGAATCTTCGGTCCACAGTGCAGTGAGGAAGGTAGCTGGACCTTACATAACATCAGCAGTGATGTTGCAGCTGGAGAGCTAGGTGATTACTAGATGTCGCTCAGGCTAAGGCAATCCCAGATACTGTTCAAGCGTGAAAGATGGCAGCTGGTCTGAGGTGAGAGACTCCTGGCTCACAGTCCCTGGTTAGGATGATGCTGAGCTGGAACAAAGCTGATGAGTTTGCTGGTTGCTGGTCTGGTGAGGGTGGCCAGTGAAAGGCAACCCAACCTTATCAACCCTCAGCGCTCTGCAACTTGAACCTTCAACTCTTTAATAAATTTACAAAACGTATACTTTGAGTTTGCTACTCTTTTGGAAAATGAACATGATAGAATCACAAGCTTGCAAGGAGATTGTAAGCACATTATGAAGCCACCAGAAAGGCGAAAAATGTCAGTAGTTAGGGAGCATTTTCACACATCTTCCTAAATCAATCTCAGAGTGGATGCTTATATATACATTTTAATTATATAGGACCTCGTATCAACTGTAAGTAGCCTTGCAGGGCTGCTGTACATCAAATGACCAGCATGTCAGCACTTCGTGTGAGCTACTTTTTGGCAAAGCAACAAGATTCAACACATTCACAGGGGCCTCATTATACCATCACTATGAAGCAGGAAATGGACTCAAAGGCAAACCTTTATCTGGGTGGCAGCAGCAAGTTCAGAGAAGATTAAACCTGAGGTGTAATAAATCCAAGCCAGGGAGACACAATGGGAGACAAACATTATGAGACAGCACAGCACTAAGGACAACTGAGGGTTTAAAAACACCCACATGACGTCATCAGAGAAAGAGAAGACGGGAAAACGAGACACAGGTTAATAGAGTCTAGTTAATGAGATGAGGGGAAGCAAAACTAACCACAATGCACACAAGATTCACGTGTTAACAAATTAAAACAAGAAGTAACTAATTATGGAACACAGGAATGCAACCTTGACACAGATGGGCAGGAAAAGAACCTCAGGGAATAAACAATAACAAAACTATAACCCCCCCACAACAATCTAAAAATATAATGGAAATCCAAAAATGGAATATGAGGCTAAAAAAAAACCATGTAAAAAATATCAGAATGAACAAAAATAATAAACTCAAAGCACAAAGACCCGGATCATGACAGGAGGTAGTTAATTGCTGGGCGAATCCCCCTACCACCGCTTAAATTCTCTTACTGTAATACCCATAGGATCTGAGACTCAGACCCTTTAAACTTGGAGGAATTACACATGGACAGAGGCAGAACATTTTATGTTTTTCAGTGGTGCTAAAGTAATCTAAAATTAATCGGCTTAAGTTACACTTTTTTCCAGTAAAATTGCATATTCAGTAACTGATTACATGTCAGAGTATAGCACAGGTGTCAGTGCAGTGTGGCCAGCTGTTCTCTCTGATAGCAGTCTATTGCCTTTCTAAGCCAGCTGATTCAGAGGAGAAGGTTTACAGCAGGGGTCCCCAACTCCAGGCCTCGAGGGCCGGTGCCCTGCAGGTTTTAGATGTGTCCTTGATCCAACACAGCTGATTTAAATGGCTAAATCACCTCCTCAACATGTCTTGAAGTGCTCCAGAGGCCTGGTAATGAACTAATCATCTGATTCAGGTGTGCGGACCCAATCTAAAACCTGCAGGACACCGGCCCTCGAGGCCTGGAGTTGGGGACCCTGGTTTATAGTAAAACCATGGTGCATGATTTCACTGAGTTTTGACCAAAAAGTATTTCCCTGACATAAGTTATGTAACGCATGCAGCAACTCCCCTCTCTAGGGGTTTTAGTGCACTGCTATTACATCATCTGACTCATAAATGCTTTTCCCATCTGATTAAGTGAGTAATACTGTAATATGATAATGCAACTGTGTTATTATCAAAATGTATTCTTTTTGTTCATGTCCTAACCCCTCCTAAATTCTGAAATAAAGAAAAAACTAAAGCCAAAAAATGTGGTGCTATCTGAGGCAGTAATAACTTTGTATATCAAAAGCAGATATCTGACAGGCATTCCATATTGAATATTTGACATCCTAAAATATGCACATGCAAGATATTTAACAAATACATCAAAACTATAATACTTGAGATTTGCATGTGTCTCGTACCTTCCCTGCAGGGTCAGCAACATTCCTTTTGGACAGGCTGAAATCTAACAGCCAGATTTAATGTGCCCCAATCTTTCAGTTTAATATTTGGATTTCTGTACAGAAAATATAAGTATTTTTGGTGAATTACAAAACCACGTGGAGGCAGGGACCTCACAGCACAAGCATACTCCCCAACTATTATAAGATTGTGTTGTACATTATTTTATTAATCCTTAATTTATACAGGTAAAAATGTCACGGCCAGGGTCTAGGGACCCAGGGCTCATGTATTTATTGTGTTCTGTTATCTTTCTTCTGTTACTCCGTCTCCCTGTGTGTGTGTGTGTGTGTGTGTGTGTGTGTGTGTGTGTTATTTATGTCCGTGCTCCCAGATGTTTTGGGTCACCAGAGGGATTGCGACCCCGGAAGTATTCCTGCGCTGGAGGCGGCCACACCTGCTGCTCGTCATCCGCAGCAGATTACTATCGTCAGGAGAGTTGGATTTAAGAGGGTGGCTGAGCTCCAGTCGGCGCAGGATTCTTAAACGTCAAACCCGTTAAGTACAGTCGTTGACTAAATGTGTGTTAGATACGTCACTATAGTAGATTATGCTGCTGAGCTGCTGTCTGTGTGCCACCAGGAGTCGGCAGCGGAGTGTGTCGTTTTTCACGGAGGGAAGTCACACGTGCACAAAAGGATCCAGACGCAGACTCAAGCGCTAGCAGAAAAGGACACTTTATTATAATAACAAAAGGCGACCCAGGAAAACCAGAGGAGCAAAACGAGGAACTAAAAAACCCGGGGAAACAATGACGCGAGGAAGCCGGAATTGGGACCGTGGGAGGCTGCAACAGAAAGGGGAGAAGATTACCAGGGAGCCGGGAAGCAGCCGGGAAGGGAAACACATCAAGACTGAGTTAGAATAGTTGGCTTACGATTAGAGCGGGACCGTGGGAGCTCGGGAGGGAAGTCCGTGAGAAGGGAATCCGTGGAGGTAGTGGATGGGCCAGATGATGCACCGGGTGATCCAATTGAGCAGGAGGACAGGCAGGTGGCAGACGCTGAACGCCGGATCGAAACCTAGACACAAGTAGGCAGTTTTAACGCAGCTCCAACAAGATATTAATGCAACGCTTTTGCGGGAGTCTAGTTACCACAGAGAGGTGATTAACGGACTGGCGTGGAGCATCCGTCAGCGCCGGGTTAAGTAGCTCTTCGGGTAATCACCCCGATGGAGAGCAGGTGTGCCGGTGATGGCTCAGCCCGGGGGTGTGGCTACCCGAGCATCACACATTCCACACACACAGGACCACGGACCATGACACAGTGCTAAGTTTTATAAATAGTTATTCATCACTTCACAGTAAATAAAATCACTGGTCTTCATCAGAGAATCCTGCATTTGGGTGCTACTTTCCCGCTATCGCAGACAATGACAGAAGAATCCCACCACAATGGACCCAGTGGACTCTTACCTGCCTGAGTGCTCCAGAGAGATTAGGCAGATCCGTGAGCTGGTCAGCCGCGCCTTCACGGCGCCTAACTCACACAGCATGGAGGTAATAATTAACATTGCTGAGGCGTAATCCTCTCCTTCTCCAGTTCCTAGACTTCCCCACAATCTTCAGTGACTTCAGGGCGATTGCAGGCCCGGGAACTGGCACTCCCCTCGTCGCCCACTTTGCAGCCCGACCCGTCAAAGGATTTTCAGCTCGGACTGTCGGCTCCGCTATTCCAAGGAGGAGATGGTGCCCTCGCCATCGTCACACCAAACCACAGCTCACTCCTGTGCCTTCAAAAGAGTCAGCTGACTCTGGACCAGCAGCGCAAGACGTCGCAGTGAGTAAATCAGACTTTGCCAGTGTTGTAAACTCACTCACTGTGCATAAGAAAACAGAAACTTCTTCTTCTATGCCTACTGGCAATGTTAAGACTGTTAATGAGGTAACAAGACCCACAATTATGGGTGAACTAAATATCTCAGTTTCACGACACGAATGCTATCTGCCTGCTAAATCTGGGATAGAGAGAAGTGTTGGCTTACATGTCTAAACCTGAAGCTCCATAAAGCACCCCTCCAATAGCCAAACCCACCTGTTTTTGATTTGATATACCTTTATTAGTCCCACAAGGGGAAATTTCATAAGGCTGCCGACCTATTGCACGCAATGGCGGTGCCATCTTACCCTCCAACCATACATACATTACACAAAACATCACATGGGGAAGACAGGTCAGAGAGGTATAACAATGGAAAATTTGGAAAGCGTTTGGAAAGGGAGGGGGGATGAGTGTACATCTGCATGTGTATATATGTATGTGTGTGCGTGTCCATAGTTCAGCTGAGACAGTGTCCTTCGCCCTGCCAGGCTAAGTAAACAGTCTTCCAGCCAACCCAGGTGGCCTTGCATGGAATGGGAAGGAACAGACTAAACACAGTCGTTATCAGGGTGTGGTGTTCAGCTCCAGCCTTGCAGCTGGCACCAAAGGGGTATCCGCATGAAGTGATGGTGGTTTTTACTTTAGTGCGAACAGCTCATATGAATTTCAAAGCAGTTCTACAGTCCAACACTGGTCTCTCAATCTCCCGTTGGAGAGCCGCGAGCTTCGCCATACTTGCGTTCTGTGATGTTGTCATTTCTTGTGCTCAAAGAGCTAATTCTGAGAACTCACGGCAGTGTGCCACCCCGAGATGTCATCCAATTTGCGCACAGAGATGTTATTCCGAGCGAGCCCTTCCGAGATGTATCCAGTCTGCAGTCAGAGATCTTATTCTGAGTATTCACAGCAGCCGTAGCCTCTCCAAGATCTTATCCGTGCTGACTCAATGAGCCCATTTTGAGAAACTCACACCTCTTCCCATCGTTTCAATCCCAGCGGGCAGCCTTGTGGGGGTTTGAACAGCCGGTTCCGCTTTCTTAATTCTTCGATAAGTCAGGGCCAAGCCAGCTCCGATCAGCCAGAACCCTGTTATCATGGTTCCGAATAGGTAGATATCTTCAGCACTCAGGCTCACCCGAGCCCAGACTTCTCGTTAAGGGGTGTCAATTGCATTTAGGGACCAGTTGATCCAATCCATAATTCCTCTTTTAGGTTTTAGAGAACAGACTGTGAGAGACTGTTCCAGGGAAAAGTAATACAAAAAACACGAGACTAGACAAGGACACAAGAGGCTAAGCAGGGAAGCTAAGGGAGAGGAGGAGGAGGAGAAAAGTGCGACCGCCTTCGTCAAGAGCAAGAGCAGAGTTCTCTGATTGGATAGTTAAATTTGTGATTGACACGACAATGGCCAATCCTATGAAAGGAAGAAAAACAGGGTCAAAATTCGTACTTGTAACTTGAAACTTGAGTGCAGGGTTTCACAAGTATTTTTTGGCTAAGTCCACACACAAATCTTTTTTACGCACACACAAATTCTTTTTACACATACAAAACTGATTTACAAGTACAAAATATTTATGACCACAATTTGAGCTCATAGAGTAAGTCACTGTGAAAGGTAAGTGTAGAGTACTCATGCCATAGCACTTTTTCCTGTGGTGGGCATTTTTTCATACGCCAGTAGGGTGGTTTCCAACCCTTAGCTTTCCAGCCAATGACTTCTGACAGTACAGGATCTTTTTGTTGTTCACTTTTGAGATCATCTTCAGGCAGCTCAAGCACAAATGTGGATGAGACAGATGGTGCAGCACACTGCAGTCGTGGATCAGGAAAGTCACTGCATGGAATGTGTTTTTGGTCAGTACTGCAGGGACTATGGTTGGGCGGGCCTGCAGGACCTATGCACCCCTCTTCAGGTTGCAAGGTAGCAGAAGCAGTGCAGGCTGTGTCCTGCTCTACGGTTTCATCAGTGACAGGACGACGTGACAGTGCATCTACATTGAGGTGGCAGTGGCCATCTTTATGAATCACAGTCCATTCAACAGGATCGAGTTCAAGAGCCCAGCGGGTGACCGGTTCCATCACTGTCAATGGGTATTTTCTGGAGACCCAGGAGGGGCTTGTGATCCGTGACAATAACAAATGGCTGCTTGTAGAGGTAGTGACGAAAATGTCTAACTGCCCAAACAATGGCCCAGAGTTCTCGATCATAGGTCGACCACTTTCTTTCTGCCTTTGCGAGCGCATGGCTAGCATAGGCAATGACTTTCTCTTGCTGTCCCTGTTTTTGAGCTATTACACTGCCAATAGCTGTGCTTGAAGCATCAGTATACAGGGAAAATGGCAATGTGAAGTCAGGGAATGAAACCACTGGAGGGTTTGAGACGGCATGTTTCAGATACATGAATGCATCCTGGCACTGAGAGGTCCATTGAAAAGTTGCATGCTTTTCAGTGAGAGCATGTAGGGGGACACTGTGGTGCGCAAAGTTTTTAATGAACTTGCGATAATATGAACAAGTCCAAGGAATGACCTTACTTCTGTCGCTGTTTGTGGAATAGGCCAGGCTTGCACACTGTTCACATTTCTGGGCTGAATGCCATTTTTTGATACAATGTGGCCCAGAAATTGTACCTGATCTTTGGCAAAACAGCATTTTGAGGGGTTTAGCTTCAAGCCACTTGCCTGGAATCTGCCAAAAATTTCTTCCAGGGGCTGGAGATGTTCTGCGAAAGAGCGGCTGTAAATGAGGATATTATCCAAATATACTAAGCAGGTTTTCCAGGGAAGGCCACGAAGTACCATCTCCATTAACCGCTGACATGTGGCTGGAGCGTTTGTGAGTCCCGTGGGCATAACCGTGAAGTGGTAAAGTCCACTGCCGGTTGTGAAAGTAGTTTTCTCACGATCCTTCTCTTCCAATTCAACCTGCCAATAGCCATGTTGAAGGTCCATTGTGGAGAACCAGGCAGAACCTGACAGAGCATCCAGCGCATCATCAACCCTTGGAAGAGGATGAGAGTCTTTGATTGTCACTGCACTGAGTTTCCTATAGTCGAGACAGAAACGCCACGTACCATTTTTCCTTCGCACCAACACAACTGGGGCGGCCCATGGGCTGTAGCTTTCTTGGTTGGTGCAGCATCACCTGTGTGAATGTGATGCTTGATTATACCTGTGTGACCTCTGTCTTCTGAGTGCTTACTGAAGATTCCTGAATACTTCTGGAGAAGTGATTTCAGGGACTGAACCCGGGAGTGTGACAAGTTCGTTTCCTCAATTTCTACTGGCAGAGTCAAATCATACACAGGTGAAGTAGCACAGCATGTCTGTTCAAGTGGGATGATATCAACAGATGAGCCTGAATGAAACTCACCAAGATGCTGTCCAGGGTGCAGTTCGATTTCATCGCTGGAGGGATTAAGAATTCGAACCACTGTAGTACCATTCTGAAATTCACTGAGAGTCATGACAATCTCACATGTTGGATTAGGGATCAAGACACCATAGTAGTCTGTTGGAACAGGAGAAGCCGGTGTGGCAGCTGACACACAGGCTGTGATCAGAGTTTAGGTGGAATTTTGGTTGGTGCTAACACAGAAACATTACAGCAGGCAGCCACCTCATGTCTTTTGGGCAACAGGGGAATTTTCATGTCCCTCAGTTGCAGTACTTTGTTTTTGAGATCAAGAAGAGCATGGTGCCTCTGCAGAAAATCCCAACCTAGTATGACTGGCTGGTAAGCACCTCTGAGGACTTCAAAGTCCTGCTGCCATACCTGATTACCCAGTCTAATACCAATGGTTTACTTGACTAAGATTTTCAGACGTTCTCCGTTGACCGAACGAGCTGGCACAGAGGATGCTACCATAGGCCGTTTTTTCAAAGCTGGATGAGAGTTTCGAAAATCTTCACTCACAAGGGAGACAAAGGAACCAGAGTCAATTAGAGCACACACTTCAATGCCCTCGACAATAGCCAAGATGGTAGAGGAGACTGAACCATCAGATTCTGAGGGGAACTGGGGGATGTTGTTTTGGGGCTCTGATACTGTAGCTGATGTTTGCCCCTCAACAACAGCTAATGAAAGTTTCCCTGTGGGCCGGAGTTGAAACGTGCAGGCCTTTCCGGGGACTGCAAACGACACTGGTCCTACTGTGGGACCCTGCATCTCTAACTCTACGTGAAGCAGGACTGGGACTGCGTCGGTATCTGTCATTGTCAGGGTAATTGTACCTGGAATACTGGGAGGGCTGTTGAGAATGGTATGTGCGTTGACCGTGTTTGTCATATTTGTCCCACTCACTGAACCTCTGGGGAACAGGGGAAGGACGTTCACGGCGAGACTCTGGATCGCGATAATAATGCCTCTCAGGAGAGTAATAGTCTCTTGGATGTCGTCTGGCATGAAAAAGCGATGGGGATGCACTGCGGGTGCTGTACTGAACATTGGAAGAGGAGGATCTATCACGACTGGAGTCTAAACGTTGGGCAAGGTAACTCTGTTTCTCCCGTAACTGCTGTACTTCATGTTTCAGGCTGGTTACACTAAGCGTGAACTCCTCAACCGCTTGAAAAAGTGTAGCATCAGTAGGCTGAGGACGTATCATAGGATCCTGTTCCAAAGACAGAATATGAGAGGATCCTGCAGCTGTAAGTTGCAATGCTGCCCGTGCTCTCTCACAACGGCTGGCAATGCGCAGGGCTCCGTCGAGATCCTCTGCACCCATCTCATGAATCTTAGATTGCAAGTTGGGGTCCAACCCAGCAACAAAACAGCAAAATATTTCCCCTTCCAAGGCATTGTAGTCATAGTTAGGGAAAACTTCAAGCACAAGACGGGTAATATCTGCACTGTATGCATCCAAACTTTCACCTGGTTTCCGGGGGCGAGCATTCACATGTCTGGAAGAATGGCAGAGAATATTTTGGACCAAAAACCTCTCTGAGCTTATCCTTCACTAGATCATAGTCTTTCTGGGTTGATGAAGGCAAACTGTCCCAGTACAAAAATGCAGCATCTGCTAGACGAGTAGGCAGAACAGAGGACATCACAGTTACCAAACCTACCTCAGGTAGAGTCATAGCTTGCACTGCTACTTTAAAGCGACGAGACCAACTTGTAAAAGATTCAGTTCCATGTCCTATAAAAACAGGTGGAAGATCTATTGTCAGGGCACCGTATGGTGGGCGGGAGCAGCAACAGTCCGTATTGCATCCACTAACCTCGAATGTGGCACAGGAGAAGAGCGCAGCTCATGCACAGATTCACTCTCGTCAGCTGACATGTTCCCAACAAATATCCAGCTAAAAAAAATCACAAAAACAGAGAAAAGCTGCAACAATCCTTAGTACCTCCAAAAATGATTATTTTCAGTTCATCAGCTGTTCACAGAGAGGGAAAAGATGGAGACAGATAACTTTCTTAGCAGCCTCTTTACTCTCAGCACACGGCAACAACAACCCAACACTTCCTGTGTACCGTCCTCATGAATACTTCACTGGTCTCTCAGAAGCCAAGAAATCTTATACTCAGATCAATGCAGGGAAAGCAACTAGGTAGATATAACACATACTTATTACTGCTTTGAACATGCATGTGTAAACATTCAAATGTGTAAACATGTAAATATCAAAACACGTAACCACCAAATGGGTACATAACTAGTTCTATAACCCCTGTAAACACCTCTTTGTGTATCAAATTACATTCAAATTTACTTCTACACTTTACACCACTGTGTGTGTCTCTGAGTCAGTGAGCCCAGAGAATGCTAGCACTGAGTCTGTGATCTTTGAAAACGTTGACTCTGAGTCTGTTGTCTCAGAGCTAGGGAACTCAGCATACAGAGCACGCAGAGCCAGGCAACCTTTCAGCCTGCAGGCCACTTGCAGACGGAGATCCTCCCCCGGGCATCTCCAGAGGCTGAGCTCACGGCTTCTTAGTCCGAGCCGGAGGTCGGTGCACCAGGGGTCTGCGAACTGTCCACACTTGCCATGCCTGTGCCTGAGGACGTCATGCCACCTGAACCTGCTTTGTCTGACCCTGCACGTCCTGCACCTCCACGTCCAGCACGGCCTGCGCGTCATGGATCGTTTGCTGTGCTACGTCATTGCCCTCCAGAGCTGCTACGGTGCTGGCCACCAGAACTGCTTCCCTGCCGCCGGCTCACAGCTGCCCACCAGAGCTGCTTTATCGCTGCCACCAGACCTGTTTCAGGCCACTTGAACTGTTTCTGCAGCATTGCTGCCCGCCGGGTCGGTCACCAGAACAGTTTTTCCGCCACCGCTGAAACCGCAGTGGGCCTGTGGAACTGCTATATGGCCATCGGGGGAGTCGCGGTGGAACCTATGGACTTTTAGAACTCTTGGACTGGAGGTCTTTGTTTATTTGGGGAGTGGTTTCGAAACTCCACAGCAGACTGTGACAGAAAAATCTCATTGAGATTAACAATCTAATTTCCAAGAGAGACCTGGCATCATGGCAGCAAAAGTCAAAAATACATGTGCCACATAAGTGCATAAGAATTAAAACAAATATAATATCCTGTACAATCATGTGAACAATATACAATAACAGATCATTAAGAGTGACATTAAAAACAATCACACTGACTAAAAGAGTTATTCTCTCAAACCTTTGAGATGGACTTAAACTCCCCCAAGATAACCATTGGTTTCTTTATTTATTCTTTATTTTTATTTATTCTTTATTTAGAAGTCAGAATTTAGGAGGGGTTAGGACTTGAACAAAGAGAATACATTCTGATATATGACCCTTGGGCATATCTGTGAGAAGGAAGAGTATTATGAAGAATAATGCAACATCACCGCCAACATTGTCTTCATTTCTGACAGTTTCAGTTCCATTATCATATCAAACGTCAAGAATTCACAAGCAAAGGAAGACCACACCATGTTTAAACAAGGGTGCTTTAGTCATCAAAATTATTTTTTAATCAATTAGACATCATTTTTTCACCCCCTAAAGATACATAGTTAAAGCACTGCAACAGTAGCTCGACATCACATGACATTAAACTAAAGCTGTCAACAATTTTAATTCCAGCTGCTCTTCATACTTATGTCCACCAGATGCCACCAAAGAGGACTATGTTGAAAAGCTTCAAGTAATAAACCCTTTTTTAAAATACAAGCTTCATTTGACCATCACGAGCTGTAACTTAACAGGGGAGAGTGGACACACCTGGACAACACAGCTGAACAGAATCAGACTGACGAGACCAGGGAAGCAAAACTGAACATAATACACATGAAACGGGAGACTATCAAAATAAAACAGGAAGTAACACACACTGAGACTCAGACGTGAACTTGAGATATGACAAACTGGGGAGACAAAGGAGCGAACCACAGAGAACAGACAGGCACGGGTACATGACCAGTGGGACTGAAGGAATAACAAAACACACAGATGAGACTAGGACAGACCAACTACGAATACAAACCCTTTTTTGGTTTTTGCTTCTTCCTCATGTTACAACCCACCCTGGTAGGGGGGTGGGTTTTTAAAAGGAATGTTAGCACACAAGGTTTGTGGCATTGTTGCAGGGTTTTGAATAGGTACCATTTATTGTAAACAAATGTGGGTATTTTGTGTAAAATCCATTGAGTAACAGGTGCTATAAGTGTTATAAACATACCTGGTCTCCCCTACAATGTTCTCACCCATCTCTAAAATGAACACACTTATGGTCAGTGAATGCACCGTGCTAACTAAGGAAGGTAAATTAGCTGATATTTTCCCATGCTGCCCTCTCATCTAACACCATCATAGCTGGAAGCCATACTTCTAATGATCAGATCAAGTGGCCATGGTAACTGATTCCTTATAAGCTGTTTTCTACAACTGTACATTTTTAAAGCGATTTTATGCTTGATGATATTGGTAATGGCAACACTAGAGAGATGAAAAGAAAATATAAGCTAGGTATTACCAAACATCCTGATATTTTTCATTTAATATTTTCAGATGAACATTAGTATTCTGTGTTGAGGCTTATCCTAGCTTTGATCATATGGCTTTTAGAAAGAGAAATAACTGACTTTTTCAGACCTCTATACACATTCACATCACTGAGGATTTATGGTATTCAGGGCACTGACTATGTAATATACAACAGAGCATGCACAGTAGCTCTGATGCATAAGTAAGTGCTGTTCTTTGCTCAATGTGAAAGCAATTTTGGGCTGCGTTACTGCATTACTGATTTTGGCAAGTCCGTCTTTCACTCTGGGAAAAAAAGACTTACGTCTGTTTTGACCCGGCAGATGGCCCCGCCCCTCCCTGAGCCTGGTTCTGCCGGAGGTTTCTTCCTGTTAAAAGGGAGTTTTTCCTTCCCACTGTCGCCAAAGTGCTTGCTCATAGGGGGTCATATGATTGTTGGGGTTTTCTCTGTGTGTGTTATTGTAGGGTCTACCTTGCAATATAGAGCATTTGTGGTGACTGTTGTTGTGATTTGGTGCTGTATTAATAAAACTGAATTGAATGGAATTTTGGCAAATTTACAAAGAAAAAAACTGCCAGTTAAAGAACAGGAGTTTTTCTTTGTTGTGAGCACTTCTCCCCATTTGTGTCTTTAATGTATATTAAATACAGTTTTGCCTGAGGTACTGTTGCCTCACAGAAAGAAGGTCCTAAGTTTGATTCCACCCTCAGGCCGGGGTCTTTCTGTGTGGAGTTTGCATGTTCTCCCTGTGTTTGTGTGGGTTCCCTCCGGTGCTCCGGCTTCCTCCCAACCTGCGACAGGTTGGCGATCTGTCCAGGGTGTAACCTGCCTCTCACCCCAAGACAGTTGGGATAGGCTCCAGCCCCCCGCGACCCTGAAAAGGATAAGCGACAGAGAATGGATGCATGGTACTGCAACAGTGTAAAGCAATTATCTTATCAAATCATTACAAACAAAGTATAGAGAAAAGAAAATGAGAAAAGTAGAAAGTGTGTCCAAGAATATTAGCCTAATGTCCCAGGCCCAGGGTTGTTTTCTCTGAAGCTGAGTGAATCTCCCTGAGGAGAGCATTACTTAGCATTTTAGACTAAGTCAATGTGAAAATACCCTTTTAAGAGGAGAATGAAACATCCTGATGAAGGCAGAACATTATATTTTTCTTCCATCACATTCTTTGCTACATCTTTGAATGTAAATGTAGTAGTCTAAAATTAAAAGAAAAAAAAATACTTAAATAATTTACCAATTATCTCCCATCCAAGGTGGCGGCATGTACAGACCTTTGCAGAGTAGGGTGACCATATTTTGATTTCCAAATAAGAGGACACTTGGCCCAGTTATGAAGAACTTTAATGATACTGTTTGCTTAAAGAAAACTTTAACATATTTAAACGATGCCTTCTCTGTGCAGTTAATGAAATAAGTAATAAATAATATGAAATAAAAAATGTCATATAGGCTTTTACAAGTCAACAAGTGTAAAATAAGGAGACGGTTGGTCACCCTAATGCAGAGGCACAGAGCTCCCAGCTACTGTGTGCCTTTTTCTGTTTTTTATGTCTTGTTGTGTCTTCCTGGAATGCGCTAATCCCGCTAATCCCTTTTAGTCGTCAGGAACTGACAGACATTGACCTCAGCCTGAACCTGGACTTTACTTCGATTGGACCAACAGTATGCCACCTGAGATTGCAAGACCATTGGGCACTGTGTGGGTTATTGTCGGGGACAACAGCGCTGCAGACGGCGCAGGAAGAGGAAATAAAAGTGGGGATGCAGAACTGGCTGTCTGGGAGTGTTTACTGATTGTAACTGAATCCTGACTCCAAGCAAAAATCCCAGATGACTCAGTGGAGTTACCAGGCTGGACCCTACACCACCAGGACCACAACAAAGACTCCAGCAAGGGAACGGGCAGTGGGCTCTGTGCTTATGTGCTAACCAACGGCCTCAATTAGTCTGACTCAGCCCCAACCTCTCTCCCCCACTGTCACTCAGCACCATATCCCTGCAGGGCTGCGTTCTCAGCCCCCTACTGTATGCCCTGTACACCTATGACTGTACATCCACCCGACCAACATCATTGTCAAGTATGCCGATGACACCACTGTGGCTTGTGTTCATCTCAGATGGAGATGAGACAGCGTACAGGGTGGAGGTAAGGAACTGGTGCTCAGGAAATAACCTGAAGCTGAACGTCTTTAAAACACCAGAACTCATGATAGACATCAGGAGGCACAGGCAGGTTCACTCCCCTCTCATCATCAATGGAAAGTGGGTGGAATCTGTCCCCACCTTCAACCACATATCTGATGAGCTCACCTGGACCCATAACACTAATGTCCTGGTAAAGAAGGTCCAGCGGTGGCTGTACTTCCTCCGTATTCTGAGGAAGAATAACCCGGAGCAGATGCTGCTGCTGGCTTTCTACTGCTCCTCAGGAGAACATGCTCTTCTGTTGCCAGGGTGTCTGCTATGCAGGGGCCACTACTGAGGACAGGAAGGCACACGGAGTAATCTGAGAAATTTATTTCTATATATTCGTCCTGTTTGTTATTTATTCCTGCTGAATACTATTTATATATTATTTCCGCAATTTCGTTGTAAATGTAAATGACAATAAAGGGCTATTCTATTCTATTCTATTCTATTCTAATGGACTCATGTACTGTAACAAAAATGTAATCATTCTCTAAGCTGCAATCTAAGTTGCAAGTCTCAACTTATGCTAAGACTGTCATGGTCCGGGGTGTGTGGCTGGAATTTTCCATCATGCTCCTGAGTCTACCTGGGATCCGCCCCTGGGCAGGGCCACCTCCTCCTCCTCCAGCTCCTCCTACCTGAGCCAGAGTGATTTAAACTAGTGATGTGTCGGTCGCCAACGAAACGGCTCTTAGAGCCGGGACTTTGAAGTGAACGACGCGAGCCGGCTCCTTATTAGGAGCCGTAGGTTTTTTTTTTCTCTCTCCCTCTCTCTCGCACTTTTTCCCGCTTCACTCCGCACGCGAGCCTTGTGCTTTGCGCTGGGATGACGGGGGAGGGGCGGTAGTTACACTCGCAGTAGCACAGGAACAGAGCGGGAGGGAGAGAGAGAGAAAGAGAGCCAGGGCCAACAACGTCACATTAGAAAGGTATAGTAATCATCCACAACTATTTTCGGTTGCAGATGATAAAGGATTCAGAAAGTTTATTCATGCAGGTCCATATGACAGAGAATATGCATCTTCTTTTTGTTTTCATATTATAATTTATATTTAATTGTGTTGTGGTTTGCAGTGTTTTGTGTTGTTTCACTTTAAATTTGTTTAAAAGGAAAAAGCTGAAAATTTAAATAGTTAAAAGTTGAAATGTGAATAGTTGATTTTTGTATTATATGATTTATTTATTACATTTTATGTGGAGTGAATAAATAAAAGTATATTTATGGTGGCCTCTACAGACAAAGCACGTACAAACTTCAAAACATGTACAAACTCCAAAACACGTACAAACTCCAAAAGACGAACAAAACACAGCAGAAGTGCTCCAGGATGCTAGGGGGCAGTGTTGAGCTTTTGTTACCTCGTGGCTACACAAGCCAGCAAGTACCAACGACCGGATTTGGTGTGTGGTAGTAACAGGTAAATGAACATTTTTTTAAATTATTTGAATATATATGAGTGCTTGTGTATAAATACACAAACAATAGCCGACTCTTTTTAGTGAGCCGAGCCAAAAGAGCCGCTTCTCTAAAAAGAGCCGGAAATCCCATCACTAATTTAAACCTTATGCTGACATCCATTCACTGCCCGTTGGTCGTCAACCCTATGTTGTTACTTGGCTCACATGTTTCAACCACTCTTTGTGGTTTACTCTGCTAACCTTGCTTTCTTATGCCACAGCTCCTGGACTCACCTTGTCTCAAACCTCCGGCTTCAGCTCCTCTCTCAGACTCAGGATACCAAACCACTAGCATGAACAGATTGGCATATATGGTGATGTGAATTTTTTTTTTTTAATTTATTGTATTATTATTTTATGTTGTACACCTTTAGTGCTTCCATGGCAATTAAGAGGGTAAGTAGCAGCCTGGTGCTGCTAATCCATTACATTTCATTAACTGATCATTAGCACTATCCTTTTAAAAGAAGATGTTTTGACAGTTTTCTGGTGTGGAGAATTCAGGTGTGTATTAAAAGAATGCCACAATCTTAACAGAAATGGGTATACCACCTCAGATGGTGCTCAGAGAAATCGCAAAAAAGCCAAGACCTAAATCTCCGATTGTTCGTGCTTCAGTTACTATATTAAACGTTATAGTCGGTGAAGAAAAAGATGGAACAAGTATGCGTCTTCTTTCTTTAAAAAATAACAAAAAATGTAAGAAGTGGCATTATGGCTTGAAATGAATGAATCAAATGAAACTTGTGGCAATGTCCAGATATATGTAACTGTACCTTGTGCACACTCCTTTTATTGAACATCCACAGTATATTTTTCAGATATCTGCTAGCTGATGTTGCACCATTTCATTAGACGTTTTAGCGGTACATGCCCCTCACTCAATAGCTTCAAACGTGGCTGCGACAAACGCTCCTGCGTTCTTGTTGTGAATCAGACATTTTGGTAATGAACAGTAGGCTCCAGCAGGGGGAATCGTGACTCTCTTTCCTCAATACAGAGCTGCATGTAGATCTTCATGCATCTCCCTCACTGGTTCCTCTGTATAAGATAATTACCATACAGAAATCCTACTAATGTAACAGACATGTTACTGTTACTCCATCACAGTTCTTCAGGAGGAAGAGAACCTTTTGGGTGACCATCCCTGACCTGTAAGACCTGCATCCTGAAGTAAACAGGTGAACAGTAGAAGCACTTAGGCTAACTCCTCTGATAACATGGAGTCTGGATTAGAGAACAGCTGAGAATTACAAACACAACACCAACTGACTGTATAGCAGCTCATTGATATTCTTCAAATACCAGGACCAGAAAAAAATATGTGACTAATAAAACACACAGTCAGTTAATCTGACATGGAATAAAGCACCATGAGCGGACAGAATTGGCTACCCTAGAAGAAGAAGGTAGGACAAACCTTCTTGATGTTCAGGACATAAGTAGCATCCAAATGAATTAAAAAGACAAAAAGGGCAAATGAAATGCTGGATCAAACTGGCCAGAAACAGACCAAGGGACCGACATTAAGGTTGCTATTATTACAAAAGAAAGTGAAATGCACCAATACCACCTAAAGTTCTTGCACCCTAGAAAAAAACATTGTCCCAACAGCAAACAGCTTTATGTAGCATAAAGATTTAAGGATATCAGCCCAAACAGAAGAGCCTGGACAGAAACACGGCCTCAGATTTTCCAGTCTGGTCAGGCAAATTGAAAATAGGCTCAAAATCACTGATGCTGTAATTTGCACTATCACACCAGGCCTGCCAGGAGTTATCTCGAAGGGAAAGAGAACACCCTCAGCAGAATTCTCAGGTCTCATTACCAAGAGATGGTCAGAGGTCTATAAACAACTCACCTCTGAGGTCCAGACTAGTAAAGAGACACCCCAAAATGTCCTGATTGGGGTCATTGTTCCAACAATGTAAATCCTGTTTTCAGTCAGCTTCCTGACAGGCAGACTAAAATATCATCTTTTCATGCATAATGGTCTAACTCAGGGGTGTCGAACTCCAGGCCTCGAGGGCCGGTGTCCTGCAGGTTTTAGATCTCACCCTGGGTCAACACAACTGAATCAAATGATTAGTTTATTACCAGGCCTCTGGAGAACTGCAAGACATGTTGAGGAGGCAATTGAAATCAGCTGTGTTGGATCAAGGACACATCTAAAACCTGCAGGACACCGGCCCTCGAGGCCTGGAGTTTGACACCTGTGGTCTAACTGGTCTTTACAAGGATTATATTAGAACTGACTTGCAATGGCATCTACAGCAAACAAATACTGTTGCTGCTGAGAAGCTGAATATTGCAGGAGAGGCATGTGCCTCTATCACAAGTAAAAGATGTAAATAAAGTACGCTCACTAGTGGTGAGTGGGTTCCTATTAGTGGGCGTCCCACTCACTAAATTCTGTGACTGCCTGTGTTATTGATGATTCTTCACAGTATATGCCTACAATAATACATTTATCTATATATTATCCACTGCCAAACTGAATACAATAGTGTGCAACTGGATATCTGAACTAACAGATTTCCACACCAGTTTAATATCACCCTGGTAAGGAGAGCGTGTCCACATACAGTCTGTCCAGAACACCTGCAGACCTGTAGATAACCATGTAACAGTGCTCAGAAGAAATAGTATATGATGTGACGAAGCTGGAGTCATAGCCGTTTGTGCTCCAAAAACAGTGAAATCAAGCAGCTCCAGACCGACCCAGAGCTCTGAGTATTAGAGCTCAGCTTTGAAGACGAGAGGAACGTTATGAAACTCAACCGAGTCGGCTCCAACCTGCAGGGTTATTGAAGAAAAAGAATCTCTGTTTTCTGTCACAGGCTGGTCATGAACCTCGTGATTTCTGTAACCTGGCGCGTTGTGCTGTGGCTGCCGCAGCCCAGTGTATGATTCGGCCACTTTTTACTACCATTTTAATGATATTCCATTACAGAACCTCAGAGATATATATGGATATACATCGGGAGATGCTGCAACAGTTTGAAACTTTGTGTGGGGAAAAAAACACTTGGCAAAGTCTTTGATGTAGGAAGAGAAGAAGTAAAAACCAGAAGCAGTGCTGATGTGGCAGTACTGTCTGATCTTTACAGCGGGCATAAATAGAAGTGGCTGGGTGATAATGTGGCAGTGTGCAAAGCAACCAATGCAAAGTCTAAGGAGCTTGGAAAGAAAAGCGTCTGGACTCTTTAAGTTCCCTTGAAGACGTTTCATCCGAGAAGCTTCTTCAGTTCTAAGAGCAACTGGTGGAGAGTCCCAGATTTAAGCCCGATGGAAGTGTCCCCGAGAGGGCCATGGACCCCCTATTGATCCTCTTCCTAATCACATGAGCCAAGGTGTGAAAACGAGTGTTTGTCACAGTGAGCCAAAGTTTCGGATGAGCCAGGATGTGAGTGGGCTATGCAAAGACTATACTGGCACCTTTACCTGAAATCTCTTCCTAAGCTTCCACAGAAATACTGACCTGTTACATCCACTCATCTTGTTACTTCTGAAAAGTGTTTTCAGGTCTTTAAAGTTTTATGGTTGTCTTAGTTTTGTATCTGAGGCTACTGTTTATATTTAATTCTCTTAGTTTCAGCTTTCCTCCTGTGTATGTTAAGATGCTCCTGTGTTCAGTTACTTGTGTTTATATTTGATATATTTGATTTAGTTTAGTTCGTTTTATTTGGTAAATGGATTTTTTGGTTTTTCTATTGCACTATACTCTACCCTAGCACTCAGTTCTCTAGCACTTTTTTCTGCATGCTAACTATTGAACATTCACATTCAAAATTGTGATGGATACAGCACGGTTAGTCACCCAAGGATATCTGGCATACAGACTGGAGCAGCCAGGAATCAAACCATCAGTCCTCCTATTAGTAGATGACCTGCTCCAGCTCTTGAACTACAGCCACCCTTGTTCCAACTTTCGTGGTTAGTTTCAGCCATGTTCCCTGGTGTTTCCCATCTCCATCTGGTTACCTGTTGTACCTTTGTTGTTCTTCGCTCTTGTGTCTTCTGGTTTAGATTTGTTGGATTGTATTACTTGTTGTTGTTTCATTTTTCACTCTGGATATTTTTATGACATCCTTTCTTTAAAACAGTTAAACATTTCAGCTGTTTCCTCCATCTGAGTCCTTTAGGGTAACCTTGACAAAAAGAGCAGAAGTGGTTGAAGAACAGGCAGCACACTGATGTAAAAGAGCTTTCTGTGGAATACAACAGGACACGAGGTCTTATGTCTTTTTGATATCTTGTTAGTATGGAGAAGAATACTACGGAGCCCCGCAGGGGACATGGGAGAAAAAAAAAAATTAAGACGGACTTTTGCGAGATCTCGCAAAACAAACTCGGGATCTTGCAAAACTTTTGCGAGATCTCACAAAAGTTGAATTCCAACAATGGCGGCAGCTACTTAGTTGTAATATTAATCTTTCTGGGTCACAAAATACACTTTTAAGATATTTTGAGGCGTGAATGTAGTTGTGTAAACGTCAGATACCTGCTCGGTTTACAAGACATCACATATTTGCAAAAGTGCTCCGACGTTTTCGGAGATCTGACACCCACTAGCTCGAAGCTAACGGGAGGTCGAGACCTACTACAGCCGGGAGGAACACCGCTTTCCCGGCACATCGTGCCTCGACCTCCCGGTTGGCTTCAAGCTGGTGGTCTCCGAAGAATGCAGCTAAAACTTTTGCAAAAGTCCGTCTTAATTTTTTTTTTCTCCCATGTCCCCTGCGGGGCTCCGTAGAATACAGACCTTTTTATACAGTATATAGATAAAAGTACTGGCCCACCTGTACATTATCTATACAAACGCAAAGCTCCCAGCAGACTGTTTATGTGCTGATGTTAACACCAGAGGAGTTTTGTAGAGAAGCCATGCACAAAACCTAAAGGTCACTACTCTATTACTTTATCTAGTCTGATGTTTTTTGGCTGAGTTGCTGTGGTTCCTAAATGTTTCCACATTAATAACACAATTTACAGAAAGGAATTCCATAAACTGACCTGTAGCAATGGTGACATTATGATACTCAGTTAGCTCTTTAAAACGTCCCGTTCCTTCACTAGTGTTTGTAAAGACACGCTGTGTTATACACCTGTGTCAGTGGCACTGGGAACACCGTAAATCAACCATGTAGAGGTGTGGTTCAACACATTCACATAGTAAAGCAGTCTGTAGGAGTGCTGATGAGAGAGCTGTGTATAGCTGTGTTACAGTTCTCCTCGTGTTTCTAACCTGAATTGAAAATGTTCTTCTTGTGAACGTCAGTCGTGGTCTTTAACAAGCCTTTACTGTTCTCAGGTATAAAATGACCATAAAATTAGGTATGCAACAAGCAATATAAAGGTAATTATAAAGACCATGTATCATTAATAACCTTAAGACTAAAACTATTTTGTAGCCACTGTGCTGAGGGCTAAAGTAAGATTTGAACAAACATGAGGTTCCACCATGAGCAGACAGCTGCATTTTAATCACAGCGCTCAGGATTCACACAAGAGCTTTCTTTTTCCTTTTAAAGGCAATTTGAGCTGGCTTATTTCTGAGAAGCCCCACTGGGTCTCTCTGTTGCAAAGCGGCTATTCTTTCAGTAACCCAGTGGTTTATCTCTCCATATGTCTCTGCAACAGTCCTGGTGTTTCATGAACAAGCCCAGTTTTCCAGCAGGGACTGACCCATAGTTAATGCACCTTCTCTCTCCTGAACAATCAGCCAGGAAGGCTCTCGGGCCCTGCGTGCTCCTTAGAGCGTACGTGCTCTCCAACCACTTCTCAACACACACGTCTCAGATAAGCCCAGAGTGTTTGATGGGGAAAAAAACTGTCTCCTTTTCTTTATCAATTTCAAACAGAGGGCATATTTTGCACCATTATTCTGTGCTCTAACTGATAAGCTGTGGAGAGTCCAGAGTGGCATGAAAGACATATTGTGCAGGGCAGTGGTTTGCAAAGATAAAATAAGAATAAACAAGAAAGGTCGAAGGCGTCTGAAAACACACTGAAACAGGCTGTCCTCTGTTCACACTGCAACAGAACAGCCAAGGATCAAGTTTAATACGTTATCATGAAAGTGATAATGTTGTTGGTACTTGAGTACTCTTTTAGCTTCAAGTATTATGTGACATTGAGAGAACCAAACATAAATAGTAGTTCAAGGTCCAGAATGTTAGCCTGTTTCCTCTCTGGAGTCTATAACAAAACCATCTCATTCTGTTTAGTGAAGCTGACAACTGGCAACAACAACTGATCAGGAATGGATCTGAAACAGTTACCCAACCAAGCTCAACTGATACGTAACACCAAGTCCACTAAATGTCAATATTTGCATGTGTATGACATTTTGTGGGCTGTCTGCATGCAGATGTATTATGCCTGTGTGGACTATATACATTGGTCGTACTAACAGCCTTGCTGTACTTGTCATTGTTTGTCCAGAGAATGTCTTATCCTTGTATTCATTATGTTCCTCACATTTTCAGTTTCATGTATATTAAATGTATATATGTAACATAAAATGCTGCACATATATTTGTGAGACTTGTTTGCAGTGTGAAGCACTCTGTAAGTGTAACCATAGAAGAGCGCTATATAAATCCAATCCATTTGTATTCAATGCATGATCAGGTAGAACAAACAGAACCAAAGTGAGCTTACCATCAGATCAATACCTCAAGCGATGTTCACTGAAAGGAAGAAAAGAAACTTCACAGATACAGAGTTTGTTAAATGAGCAGCACTGTGATCAGGAAAAGTGCCTGGAGCGGCCCAGTGGCTGAGTGACTGTGGCACACACCACGTGAGCAGCTGAGGCCCCACTTTCACTCGTGGGATACTACACATTTGCTGCATGGCATTCCTCTGCCTTCTTTTCCACGTTTGCTGGATGTCTCATCTTTGAAATAATAATGGTGAAAAAGCACATTTCTGTGGTGGACACGGAGAAGTCCGAGAGAAAAAACTGGAGAGGTTAAAGTGAGCCACAATGACCCATAACTTCATTCCAACCCCTGAAGTGAAGAAATCATTGACTCTACCAATGGCATGATGATATTTGATCAGTAATAACAAAAATGACATACCATGTTCCCCTCAATGTCTCTTTTGTGTGTTCGTGCTGCAGGTGTCAACTGAACAGTGTTGAGGAGTAACGGAGTGCACGTACCGCCGTTACGTATTTAAAATACAAAATATGAGTAACTGTATTCTGTTACAGTTACCGTTTAAAAAGGTGGTATTCAGAATACAGTTACTTTGTTGAAATAAAGGGATTACATGGCGGTACTTTCCTGTTTCATATGTTCAGCTATGTCCTCTCTGTTTTTGGTTTCCACGCCCCAAACCAAACACGCATTAAGAGGCTCTAATGCCTGTGTCTCGATCTTGCGGCCCATGTCGCCCCTACTTGCTGCCGCATAATGATGTGAAGAAATATTTTAAAAGATTATTCACAAAAATGATTTAATATGAAGGCAACAGCAGAGTGTTACAGGCATCGCCCTAAAGCATGCAGCCTGATGGGCAGTGTAGTCCGTGCTGCAAGGAGGATGAACTGCTGTACCCGTGATGTGTCTGTGAGCGAGGAGGGAGAGAAAGGAAAAGTAGGAGCTGTCGCCGAGCAGAAACGGGAGCTGGAAGCATGTAAATATAATAATAACCACTGCAGCCAAGAAGAGAGCCTGACGAGCCCAGCTGTAAGTAAGCTGTTAAGACTCGACTGTACACTGTGTTCCTGTTTTCCTCTGAAACATTAAGCTCTGTTGGAGCAGCCTTTCAACGCCTCTCTCTGTCTCTGCTAGCAAAGTTGACCCAGACAACAAAGTAAAGCTAGTTTTCAGCTACAAGCCCGACACGAACCCGACGTATTAGCCAGAGGTCCCTTTACTACGGTTCGGAGCCGCGGACCTTCAGTAACAGTAATAAATCACAGCAACAGTACATTCACGTAGTTGTAAACAGCATGATAATATATTAAGTAATCCAAAGTATTCAGAATACGTTACTCTCATCGAGTAACGTAACGGAATACGTTACAGAATACATTTTGGGGCATGTAATCTGTAATCTGTAGTGGAATACATTTTAAAAGTAACCTGCAACTGAAGACAGCTCAACAAATGTCTCCAAAACTCTTCTGGTCTGGTAGCTAACGTACAGTTGCTGTATTTCCCAGGGAGAGAAACAAGAACACATTAATGTGAGTGTGCTGACACTCGGAGAATGAGAAAAAGTAACAAAGAGGAAAGGAATTCTTTCAAATGTAAGGACTGCTCAACAAGTGCAGTTTGATAAACTGAAATGTAAAGCTTCATTGTAATATCCTATTTTTTCATTTTACAGTTTTGAAATGAGACATTGGACCTACATATTCTTTTGCTTAGAAACCAGGTTACTCTAGTGTACGTTTCAGTACTATGATGAAGTTTACAGTGTTGCACTATGTGTGACTGGGACAGACCGATGTGGTGGCCATGCTCAAGGTCAGGTATTATTAGGTTAGAATAAGGGTAGTGCACATCAGTTTAAAGTTACACTGATGGCTTTGATTAGATTTGTAACTAAACTTATCTTTGTTTATTAGCTTTATGAGATAAACGGGTTGGAAATTCAGGTAAAATTGATAGGGTTGTCTAAGCACAACCCTATTGCTGGAACAGCCAAGACAATTCTACTACAATGGCAAAAGCATTGGACACCAGGTAGAACTCTTTGGTCGTGTCCAAATTCACGGGCTGCATCCTCCTGAGGCCGCATTTGTAGACCGATTACGTCACAGCGACGCGCCGAAGGCTGTCCAAATTCGTAGACTCCTCCGAATGCAGCCGACAAATGCGTCCTCCTTTTCCCCGAATTTGAAGGATGGGTCGGGTGTGTCCTTTGTTGCCCACCATATCCCAGAATTCATAGCGCGGCCCAGCCAAACTCCAGTTTCCGGCAATGGTTTTAAAATTACTCTTACTAATCTTTCTGGGTCACAAAATAAACTTTTAACATATTTTCAGGTGAGAAAGTAGCTGTGTAAACATCAAATATCTGCTCGGTTTATCAAGATATCGCATATTTGCAAAAGTGCTTCGACGTTTTCGGAGACGTCTGCTACCCACCAGCTCGATAGCTAGCCGGGAGCTCGAGGGTCACTGAAGCCGCCGAGAACGGCACAACTCCCGGCACATCATTTTCAGATCATCGCGGACTTTTGCTGCTCGGGTTAAACGTAATATATAAGTCACTTAGACAACCTAAAAATGTTATTGTTGGGCTTTTTTCAGTGTTTTGTTTGTTCGTGAGTAAATCGGTTTGGCTGAGATTAAAGTTATTAGATTAGATAAAATAAAACTTTATTAACCCCCCGGGTGGGTTCCTCCTTGGTTTTCACACAGCTGAATAAACAGCAAACAGAAAACTGATTAAACAGAAGTGTGAGACGGTCGAGAGTTTACGCCAGTGTCCTGTTATATTTTAGATAGCAAGGAGCAGACGGCTGAGCTGATTAAACTCCACCGAGACAGCGCTGACGCTACTCAGAAGGCTGGACCGTCCAATTTCACAGCCGTTTACTTCCGGCCTACCCGACCTTCTGAGGACCCGGCCCACGTAGACCGCGAAGGCCGGGTCCTCAGGAGGATGCAGCCCATGAATTTGGACATGACTTTTGTGTGATCTCGTGCACGAGGGAGATAACAGTGACAATGCTGTTCCTGCCGCTCGAACCCCAGTTACTCTCAGTTAGCTGTAGCTCTGCTCTTTATTGAGGTTCCATGAATATGCATAGGTTCATTAACATATGACATCTTACACAGGCATACATGTAAACAAAGAGTACCTTGTCTGTGTGTAGTGTAGGTATGTGTGTGGGTCAACATGTGACCCCGTGAATGACTCCACTAAATCTGCTGGGCCTGTGAGTCCAGCAGTTTACCTAAACAAAAGGCACTTATACTTAAACAGACACAGAGTAGGTGTCCTCCTGTACCATAAAACACAAAGAGAAGGTACGACCTCTCTCATGACCTTAGGATGTGTGTGCCAGAACACTCTGGAAGGCACACAGAGTCTTTGCAGACTACTAAGGATCAGACCTCTATCATTATACAATTGATTATATATATGATTATATGTTTCTAAGCATAAATAACAATCCAACAATATAACTCTGACAAAAATATGCTTATATCCTTTTGAATTGTAAATGCACAGAGAGGAGTTGTCCTCAGAGCAGCACAGGGCCGTTGATCATGGTCTCCAAACCTTCTGGTGTGACATTATGTGTTTCTAAGTAACCTTTTCTCTAAGAACTGCACCCAGCTGCCAAATCTCACTCTCCTGAACACTGGGCCAAACACTTCAGGTGGACTCAGAAATTTCAGCATTTTATAGTGAATGATCTTTTTGATGATGAATTCATGTTTCACACAGTGACAGTGGTACAACAGAAAAGTGAACGTAGACAGAGCAGTGTATCAAAGCCCACGTGGGAAATACACAGTGGGTATAAGTCTGGGAAGATGAGGGTTGCTGCACCCCACCTCCACTGAAGCCATTCCACTCTGACCAAGGAAAAACAGCTTTCAGAGGTGTGTCACACCCTTGGATTTGTTCTGCAGCAGAATAATAGATTTACATACAAATCTGTGTTTAAACTGTGCATAAGAACACTTTATGCACCAATCAGTGTTTTTTCAATATGTTCATACCTGAATTTCTCCATCCTGCACTTTTAGAAGTTTCCCTGACCGTGTGTACGAACAAATGTCTGTAAAACGACTACAGTGACTACTGCTAAATTCTTCTTTTTTAATTATTACTTACATTTAAAACACCATAAGCCACAAAATGTCTGGAATTACAATTTAAAAAACATATTGCATTGCAGATGCAAAGAAAATATTAAATGGAAAGATGTTGGGTTTAACCTTTAAACTTATTCAGTTTTTTAAATAATCTCCCGTCATATATTATTGTGTCTTTCACTCATCCATCCATTCCCTTTTTTCTTTTCATCTTAAGCGGACAGATCACCACCTCCTCCGCCCACTTTTCCATAAGTTTGATGTCCAAGCTCCTTTTTCCTTCAGCCACACTGAGTGTCTCTGTTTTTCCCTCATTTCAGTGGAAAAAGCTGCAGCTTTTCTGGCAAAAGTACAGACGTTCTTTAGTTAGGTAGAAGTCTGCGAAGTACTGAATCAACTTCTTTACTCAGCAAAAGTGAAAAAGTGCAGGCTCTGAAATCTACTCAAAGTAAGAGAGGAAAAAGTAGCTCACTGAAGCACACTTGTGCTATATGTTAATATAAGAAAGACATATTAGTTCAAGAAAGAGAGCCCATTAGAAGGAAATGAATTCATGTATTTGGTGGTTAGTGTCCGATGGCCCATCACAGCAGAATGACATCCCAGCAGTGATAGGGATTAGGGACCCGCGGACTCCGGACGCTGGTGGCAGAGATGAAGATGGAGGCTTGAATGGAGCCTGATGAAGGAGAGGCAGAGATGGGGAAGAGGTAGGCTCCATGAAGGCGTCTGAAAGGGAGAATGACAGTGAGATTTAGAGTACGTGGAGTGGAGGCTTGGTTGAAGGCTCGGTTGCTAGCAGAGAGGCAGCATTAAGGCCACTGACTGCCAGCAGAGCGCAGAGAGAATGCAATAAGGCAGAAAGTAGACAAAGGACAGAAGACAGAAGGGGGAACCTGTGTCGAGGATCCACGCAGCTGAGCTATACAAAGCTCTGAATTACTGCTTTGTGTCTTTGCCATAATGACATGAAATATTGGGAAGCATGTATTGCTAATATAAGAAGCACTGACATGAGGCTGGAGTCAATCCTGTGGAGGACAGGAAAAAGCGGAACATCGGGCCTCCTCCTGCTAACCAACGGTAGTACCCCAAACCTAAAGATGGCACTAAATGTTTAAAGCACGAAGACAGAAGAAATGTGAAGACACAGAAAAGGACATAACATTCAAATGACTGAGCAGTTACAACAAATAACTTCTGACACAACCTTTAATAGCAGAAAATAGCAGAAGTTGCACTGGAGAGCCAAGATGAATAATGAAGAGAAAAAGACTTGTAGTGTGACCAAAATGAGACGGGCAAGCGAGGAGGCAGCTGATGTCGAATGGATAAGGAGCTATAGGGACAGTTGAGCACCACCACTTTGAGACCCACGGCAGCGTGTCGTGCAGGACGCATCTCCCTTCTAGAAGTAATAAAGTGTTAAATGATCTACTGAGCAACAATGTTCCCTCTAATGTTTCACGTGTCTGAACACACAAACTCCCTGAGCGTCCCGTGGACCACTGTGAGCGACAGCAGACGTGTGCGCTGTGGTCACGCCAGCATCCAATCCATCCAAGTCACATGTTTATTAAAATAATCAAATTACAGCATTTATGTTAGACTACTTTTAATTAACTGCTTTAGCCCACTTACAATGAAAATTAAAAACAATCTTGTTCATGACCTGTAGCATGTTAACACTATTGGAGGTAAAAATAACTTCAACTCCAATTTTGAAAACACAACTTTCTTTCTTTATTTTCTTTTTATATAAAGCTCTGACTTGTATTGTGAGTCTGTGGTCTGGGAGAGAGTCTGTAACTCTGTCTGCAAAATACAGTAAATAATAACCAATGTTGGGCAATTAATTATATAGTTACTTCTTCAAAAAAGTAACTGAGTTTTGCAAACAACAAAGGTTTTTGCAGCTGTTTACCTAAAAATGCAGCCAAGGCGTTTTTTAAAGAAACATTTCAAACTATTTACAGAACAATCAGCTGTTCTGCATCAAATCTGATGCCACACAAATTATTTGTGCCACAACAAAAAATAATTTCTGTCCACTATGAGATGAAGGAGAACAACAGCCTGATACCTGCAGGCCTGACAGCAGCAGATGTATCACTGCTGTAACACCTGTAACACTCAGCAGTCGCCTCATTGTTCTGACACACAACAAAACTATTGACTACACTACACACTAACTACACAAGATTTGCGCTAAACGTCTCAAATCTCTCACATCTCAAACACGCCGTCACTCCTAAAACTTCCCCCTCCATAAACAACTAAATGTCATGTTGTCATATCATTTTTTGATTGGTCCACATGGTACATGTTTCCACCAATAGGAAAGGTGGGGGGGGGTTTTGTCTTTGTTCACAGGCTTTCGAGCGTTTTCCTTATAAAACGCCGTTTTTACCGTTTCTTCCCGCAGTAAATATGAACAACGACAGTATTCAGGAAGAAAACCAAACATTGCAGATATTTTATCATAACTCTGGTTTTACGTGGCCGATCAACACAATTTAAAAACTGCTATAAAGTCCACACTTTGTCCGTCAGTTGTTCCGTCTGTCCTGCTCACATCTCCAATGGTTGTACACGTTGTCATGAACGTGGCTTCACTCCACATCAGCCGCTTTGCTAAAACACCGGTGTCGCACATAAGGACGCTGCCATAGCCTGTCAGCGACGTTGATCAGCTGCGTATATACGAATGTGAATCGCATCATTGGCTGGACTATGGGATAAGGTGGCATCGTTCTGATCCCATACAGGAGCAGCCAGTCACTGACTTACTTAAATATTAATTTTAATTTCAATTCAGGTTAGATGTTTTTTTTGTGCGCAACGCAGATTTTCTGCGCAGAGACGTGCCAGCAGTGCACAATTGCGCACGCGTGCAGCTTAGAGGGATCATTGCTGAGCAGTGTTTTGTCTTCCATTGGACGCCTCTGAGGAATCAAAAGAACTCGGTGAAGTGTTGATATTACCAACTGTGACTACAAGTTACAATCATTTATATAATCTGGTGTAAAAAAGGTGAAACCCTTAACGCTGATAAACTACTGCAGTCCAGTGGAGCTATGCAGGTCAGGGTTTGGAAGTCTCATGTCTCATTTACCTGCGCAGCTAGTTCAAAGCCCTACTGAGAGTTTTGAAACAAATGGGGATATGTGGAGGAAACTGAGCACTCACAGTTAAGCATTCTAGTGAGGAAAGACCACTCTGCTCTCTTGTAGATGTTTCTTTGAACTTTTATAACTGTGGCTAGATTTTACGGTGAGTGTACTGTCAGTAATTCTTTTGAATAGCAAAGCGTTCTTTAGCCGAGTTTCCCCATTTTATGTCGGTTGCTCATAAAGAACGTGTGGTCTACTGCTGAACCTAAGACTGAGCTGATGGGAGGTCAAAGTCATCACCTTCTGCTTACAGGGCTGAGATACCACTCATGATAAATCTTTGAATGTACAAACTTTTAAATGTGTTGCTGCAAGCTTATGAGGAGGAAGCAGTGGAGTGGTAAAGGCAATCATTTCTGCTACAATTGCTGCTTATTTAACTCAAGGTGAACACGAATGATCAGGCTGCTGGAATGATTGGGCCGCGTGTGGAGTCATTAGATGAGGAATTTGAGTTCAGTAGCATGGACTGAGCGACTGAACAAGTATTGAACTGAAATATATGGAGCCCAGATTTAGCAGGAAAGGTGATGACTGACTGAATGTATTTTATTTTCTTAATTTGTCATATAATAATGAGGAAATAGGGTTCGGATGGCAATGAAAGAACTTGTCAATTATTTTTTGACTTAATTTTGAGACTGAAAGTGGGTGTAGGTAACATCATATAAAGTCAGTAGCTAAGTTTCCCCCATCCAGGTCCGATTCCTGGTCTTGGGTCACAGCAGCAGCAGTCTCGACCTGTGGACGCTCCAAAACTCAGGATGGTGTCTCAATTTTATGGAATCACTCATCACAAAAAACAGGAGCTGCTGAAGCCAGAGGGCTTGGTATAAGCTGAGTAAACCTCAAAGCCAAGCTACTAGAGTATCACTATTCATCACACAGTCACCTGAAATATCTCAAAGGGTAACTCCAGTAGCATCAGCTCCTGTCAGTGTGTTAGGCTCTGACTGCTCTGGGTGTTGACGTAAGGCAGAGCAGCAGCACAGTGATTGGTGTGTGTGCTAAACACGCTTTCCTCATTTACAGTCTGTACCCAGGAGAGCAGAGGGGCTGCCTGCCTGACCCGAATCTGCCGTCTGATGGCCCCAGCTGCACTGCAGGGGAAACACAAAATGTCAGAAATGTTTGTCCTTTTTCACTTTAAAGAGCTGTTTTAAAATCAGTTTGCTGCTTCTGGCTGACAGCTGGAAGAATCAGTGGAGGCTCTCTGACCACAGTTCTGTCAGCTCTCACTTTTTAACCTTGATACTCTTCACTCACTGTCATCACCCTCTACATGGTGGTGATTTCATTTTGTTTTTGAAGTTTAGTGCTCTGTTACTTACAAAAGATTATTTATCCAGGGCCTGAAATTGTTATAAGTGCCAATCCCAGCCTCACTGAGAATCAGCTTTGTTGATGTCAGTTTGATGCATCTGCGTCTTTGTCACCTTGATTGTAATTGTTCAAGCCAACGATTCCACCACAAGTCTGCTAATGACTGAATCTAGTTCCCATACTTGTTCTTGCTGCTTATTCTCAGGTAGACAAAGACAAAGGTGATATAAGAGAAAGCATCTACAGAGTCAGCCTGAGGTGACTCACAGAGGCATATTCATACATTTTTGACTTTTAAATGTATTTTCATAGGTTGCACAGATTTGTCTCCTGATAAAAACCACCTAATAACCATTAACATGACACCAAAGTAATGACATATCGATCTATTATGGATTATTGTTTTTAACAATGGGTCCACATCATTTCTGTGAATTAAAAAAAATGTGATTGGGCAATTATTTCTTCCTTTTCTCTGCTCAGATGCTGTACTGGTCCATTATGGTGAAAAGAGAGCTGAGGGTAAAAGCTCTCGATTTACTGGTCAGTTTGCTTTCCTGCCCTCACTTATGGCCATGATCTCTGGGTAGTGACTGAAAGAACAACACTGTGGATAAAAGTGGCAGAAATGAGTTTTCTGTAGGTGTTCTGGGCTTGTCCCACAGAGAGGAGGCCCCGGGACACGCTGGAGAGACCGTCTCTTAGTGTCCCTCGGATCAGCTAGAGGAAGTGGCCGGGGAGAGGGAGGTCTGGGCTTCTCTGTGATCCGGCCCTGGATAAGTGGAAGAAAAAATAATCAGAACTAAATGTAAATGTTGTTTTACAAAGTTGATATTGCAAACGAGCCTAACTGACAAATGATCAGTATTGGACGTATATTGTTGTAGATGTTATCTTTTCTATCTCTGGTTTGGTCTCCCATCTGCCTGGTGCATGAAACAACATTCTGGATGGTGTTGGAAGTATAAGAATAACATTAAAGCCGTGTGGTGTCTGCTGCTGGTGAGGCCTCAGTAAATCAATCAACGGATAAGTTAAAGTGAGGTAAACCTCAGAGTTGATGTTAATTCTCTGAGACTTCCTCACCAGCAATCCCTTATATATTACTTGAGTCATTGTTGATATATAAATATTGATAAGTGTAGCTTAAAGCAAAGATCTCAGTAATGAATCTACCCACACACTCCGTCAGTTCAATTTTGCTATAGGACAGACTGATGCAGCACAAATAACGATGCTCAATGAGAAAGGATGGAAGCAGCTTGAAATCCCTCTAGGAGTTAGTTGCGAAGCATGCGGAGGGGGCGTCCCTGTCAGCGTCAGCCTGTACTGCACAGGTCTCACAACAGGAATGTGTGTATGATGATACCTCTGACACTTCCCTGCTGCCTATTTCCTCTCTTCTTTACCTCGCTCACACTTTGATGCCAGCTGTCTATCACAGCAGTACAGTGGAGGGGATTAAAGTGTATGTAATGACAACTTACATAATTGCTTCCTGAATAAACATAGCAAAGAGTCAGCAACGGTGCCTTACACCTCCTTGGCAAATAGTAGGCTTGTGTCTTTCCATGTGTGGCTGCAGGAAAGGGGACATCCATCTCACATCCATGTGAGGGCGCTGTGGAACTTTGCAGGTCTGACACACTCTTGTTGATTCTGCTCTGCACTAGAGGTTTAAATTAAACATTAAACACTGAGGGAAATGAGAAGAAAGCAGTGGGATGATGACATAAATGGAGGGAGAGAACGAAGGAATGTGAGATTCTATTCATGAAATGTCTACTTTACAAATTCTGACGTAACACAGTGGGTGGATGATTCATTTATAAATATGTGTGGTCCACAGTTCAATTTTTAAAAACTGAATGTGTCTAATGGTGCACCAGCATGAGAGGTCTCCAAAGGTATGGTTTCAAATGTTATCCTGTGGTCATGTTTACTCGAAGGTAAGTCAGTCCTGGAGTTAGGATTGCATCTTTGTTTGCATTTAGGAGTTTGTGTTTTTAGTCAAGAGCAAAGGGTAGTTATGTTTGGGATCTTATGAAAGATAAGACCGACAGGTTGACACTATGCCAACCGCAGTTTTGTTCCAGTTTGAGGGCCAGATGTGGTGAAATCAAGAGGCTGAAATGTCAGAAGTGGGCAGAGGCGGGCAGAGTGAGAGGATTAACGCAGTGGCTTCAAGCCATCCAGGCAGTTTTGCTATCATGACCTTGTCGACTAACTGCCAGTCAGCTCAGACCTCCGAGGGTTTCTGCTTCCTTAGCCGAGGCTGACATTGTGTCTGTCACGCCAAAAATCCTCCTTCCTCGTGACCCCCCCGGAGACACTACATGGCAGGTAGCAAGCAGAATGTAGACACTGTTTCAGTCTGAAGCTCAAGGAGACAGAAAGCAGAGAGAGATTAGAGACTCAACTCAATCAACCTTGGCTAAAATTTTCCGTCTGAATTAAGAAATCTGCCAGGGACAATTGGAGGACATACTCAAAGACACGCACAAAAAGGTCATTTTCTCATCACGCAGCCACAGGATTCTATCTAGAAGAAAGTGAATAAATTAAATCACATTAGATAATGCCTTAGTACTTGACACTGGTGCCCAATTTAGATCTGTAAAGCCTCGAGCACACAGCACAGAAGGAGCCTATAGCTTTTTAACAGCAAATATATGACAAAACTGCGATGCTTTTGGCTTTGATAACCTTGTTTTAATTATGCAATTACATGGCCGTCTCCTAACCCTGCTCTCTCTGTGCCTTTAAAAGCAACCCCTACAGTCAGGACCATTTGTTCAGCATAACAACAACTTTGAACTTGCGGGAAATATTATGCAAAAATCTCTCCTTTGATGCAGAGCAAGTGTGCTTATTAAACAATTAGCATAGTTAAGCTGGTGGTAATCACCCAGAGAGATTGTGAATTAGCAGGAGAGTTTAAAAATAGTCTTGCTTGAAATTTCTGTGCAGAGTGCTTAATACCTCAGTGCTCAGTAGCAGAAGATTTGTTAGTGCTGCTAGTGAACATATACCTTCATAAAGTCAACAATATCTTTACATCATCATAGGTTTCATTCATTAATGTTGCATAAAAGAATATTTTCAGTAATAAAAATTGTGCTTTAAGCAAGAACAACCCAGCAGCAACAGCTCTCCTGCTCAGTCACAGATAAAATTGTGTAGCGGCAGGAGGTTTTATTATCTTGATATGCTTCAGTTATGAAATATGAACACTGTTAAAGGGCACGACATCTACCCCGAAGTTCGTTTTGTTCCATACTGACCTCTTGTCCCTTACCTTCAGTATAAAATTGATCCAGATCGTTTAACCCAACAGTGCGGACTTCACAAGAAGTAGAATGGGAGCAATACCCTGCAGCTACGTTCAACATCAACGATAACTCCAGAACATTAGAAGTGCTGACAACTGTTGACAGGCAGAGTGATAGAATTATGGATGGCTTGGTGCCTCAGTTTGTCCATTATCAATAATGATACTGGAATCTTGAGTGTCTACCAATACAGTGTTTTTCTTCCTTAAACAACTAAAAGCCAGATTTACTGAACATGGCAAAGTGTGAGTGCGATTCCCAAATAGTGCTGAATAGTGCTCATATTCACTATGATGTGTCCAATGTTACAAGAGCCATGCAGTTTAGAGTAAATTAAGGGATAATATTAAGGTTTGGGTAATTTACTAACAGGACAGGTGTAGGTTGTTAATTGCAATCAGAAAAGCAAAAAAAGGAGAAAAGGTCATAAATGTGTACATTAAATGTAAGCCTACAGTGGCAGTCCGGCAGACAGAGTCGATATAACTGAAACTAGTGTCAGCGATCGACAGGCTTCACCACAGAGCTGAAAGCTGTATGACAATATTTTGAGACTGGGTTCTGTAGCATGCTTTTATTAAGACATAAAGACCTGGATGGCCGCTAACTTTCTGCTTCTTAATTCAGATCAAACTGAGGTTATTGTACTCGGCCCTGAAAATCTTAGAAATATGGTATCTAAGCAGATTCTTCCTCTGGATGGCATTACCTTGGCCTCCAGTAACGCTGTGAGGAACCTTGGAGTCATGTTTGACCAGGACATGTCCTTCAACGCACATATTAAACAAATATGTAAGACTGCTTTCTTCCATTTGTGCAACATCTCTAAAATTAGAAATATCCTGTCTCAGAGTGACGCTGAAAAACTAGTTCATGCATTTATTACTTCCAGGCTGGACGACTGTAATTCATTATTATCAGGATGTCCAAAAAACTCCCTGAAAAGCCTTCAGTTAATCCAAAATGCTGCAGCAAGAGTCCTGACAGGGACTAGAAAGAGAGAGCAGATTTCTCCTGTTTTGGCTTCCCTTCATTGGCTTCCTGTTAAATCCAGAATTCAAAATCCTGCTCCTCACATACAAGGTCTTAAATAATCAGGCCCCATCTAGCAGCACAGACACGAAGGTCATGAACACATCCCCACACACTGCCCCCAACACACTATTCAACCAGGGCCAATCTGTCCCCAGAAATAAGGGATGTGTGAGGCGCGGGCTAACTGTAGCTCTTACTCTAGGTGTGTTTGGCCCTTGTATTTAATTTGCAGCGGCACTATGGGATATTCGTGAATGTCCATGCACACATTTAACTTCCACCCTCTCTGCTTCCAACAAGGAATCCTTGGCCCCGGGTCAAACCAGGGTTTGGTGAACCAGGTGAACATGCAGCCCGTGTCCACCAAAGCCTGGTGTATACCTCCTTAGCACCTTACCGGCATGCTGTACGTCCTTCTAGGACTGAGGGAGGGTGTTGGAGGGCCGGCTACACAGGACACCTGTCCCACCTCCAACATTGGCCATTCCTGGTGTTCATGCCCCAGTTGCCCGCACCTCAAACATGCCTGCCCCAATGCTCGTGCGGTTCCTGGCGAGTTAGGTGCCAGTGTCTGTAGCAGCCGGGACCTGTGGAGAGAGAGCAGAGGGAAGCGAGTTAGTGTCGGCATGCGGCTCCTGTTCCGAGGTGGCGACCACAATAATGAAGCGTCCCGAAGCCTCCACCTTGGAGCTGGAACAGGCTGGCTTCTGGGCGGCATTCGTGGCTACCCTGCCGCCTCCCTCAGCCATGCAGAGAGGAATCCTCGGCCAGGGTCCACGTCCAAGCTACCTGGGCACGGGCAGCAGACCCACCATGTGGTCTCCATGGGAAGCCCCGCCACGAACTGCTCCATGACCACTTGCTCCATGATGTGAGCCTTCCCTCCAGCAGGCCCGGGTTGGAGCCACTGCCTCACCATGTTGCCAAGCTGCCTAGCGTAGGCGAAAGGCCGGTTCTCCGGCCCCATCTGTCCTTCCTGGAAACACCAGTGATAGTCCTACAGCACGAGGCCTAAGCGGTCCACAACCGGCTGCCAGACAGAAGCTGCTCTTCACTGTTGTGGGCAGGCTGAGAGCCACTGCCTGGGCTTCGCCGGACAGCAGTCGGAGCAGCCTCAGCGCCCACTCCTCCTCCGGGTAACAGCATGCCACCTCCATGGCCTGAAAGACCTCCAGGAAGGTGTGGCGGTCATCTCCCTCCCCCATGCAGTAGAGGGATACTAACGGGGGTGGTGGTGGAACCAGCCCGAGCGACCAGACTCTCTAACACCTTTGTCTGGCGCTCAGACTGGGTCTGCAGCCGTTCTAACTGGCAGTGAAACACCGCCTGCTCCCGCATCATAACCACCAGCTCGGCCCCTTCCTAGCCAGCGCCTCAAATGGCTGGGCCGGTCGTGGTTCCGCCATGTCACGGCTCGGGTTTCGGCACCACCGTGACAATGACGGACCCGTCATGAGCAGCGTTGCAGTTTTGGACGTCTCTATTGGCTGGGTTTCCCCTGTGCAGCTTCTGTAGCAAACTCAACACACCCTTCACCTCAGGTCCCAGCAGTGTTGGTCAAGTTACTTTAAAAAAGTAATCAGTAACTAATTACTGATTACTTCTCCAAAAAAGTAATCCTGTTACTTTACTGATTACTTACTTTCAGAAGTAATTAGTTACTTAGTTACTTTTTAAAAACACGATACACAACCTGAACACGTAATAAACTGACAGACCTTTCAGCCCAGTTCTATTTTTATTCATATTCCATCATATAAAATGTAATCAAATGGAAAACCTCTCCTTAAAATTGTTTTAATCTTTCAACTTTATGCATCAAGCAAACATTACATTCTATCAACAGTCTTTGACTTGAAGAAATGTGTTTAACATTTAAACCTATTGTCTGCATGTTCCAGCAGATAAAATAATGTTTTGTGTTTACTCTCTTTCAAATAGATGCAAGTAAAACACAGCAGAAAATAAATAAAATCACAGATTCAGCAGCTCTTAAATCTATTGTCAGCTGTTTAGCAGGAGTGGGGCAGGTGGAGCTTTGCCCACAGCGGTCATGTCAGTGGGGGGATCCGGGGGTTTCTCTGTGAATGTCACATTCCCGTGGCAGCGTGCTCGCTGCTCGCTCAGGTTTGAAGTTTAATTTCTTGCTGTAGAAAGAAGTTTTCTTTCCACGCAGAGTTTTATAAACCATACAGAGGGTACAGTGGGCAGTAACAAACAAGTTACTGCCCGTCTCTGGGTCCCAGCAACATCTTTTACAGGGGAGACATGATTAGATGTATGTGAGTCAGCCTCCTGAACCCACTGCTACACCAGTCCCCTGCAGCTGAGCAACAAACCACACCCCACAACCGAACTTGTCTTAGCACAGAACTCTCTAATGGTTAATCTTAGTGTGTGATGACAACTCTCCATTTACAGTCATGCTTTGGGGGTTTTAAATGAATATGGCCAGATTTCTAGAAATAAGATCTGCTCCATCCAAAGTGAGATGGATGCCGTCTGTCCTAAGAAGATGAGGTTTTCCCCAGGTAGTTTCCCAATTTTCTACAAAGCCTACATCATTTTTTGGACACAACTCAGAAAGCCAGCAATTTAACATGCCTTAAATTGGTCTGACTGGGGGGGGGGACTGGAGAAAATGACAGAGTTCGACATTGTTTTGGCAAAATTGATGTAACCGGGTCTCAACACTGCTTATGTGAATTATAATTTTATTTAGCCAAATTTCCCTCAGTGTTGCCTGCTCCGGCCCCTGAAGACAGTTGACTGTGGTTGCTGGTGTCTGTATCTTCACCTGTCTCAAAACAGAATCCCCAGTAACCAGTTTGTTCCTTGGCATGTGTGTCACCGAGTGGGGAAAAGAGATTGGACATGGATGAGTTGGCGGTGTACCGATGGTATCTGTTTAGGACTATGCTTCCTCCTCACCATCACCCAGCCATTCTGTTTTCCCAGCTGCTCGAGCCAATCTGCTGGGAAATCTGCTGGTGTGCTTTGGATAAAGCATGTGAAGGTTACAATATGAAATAAAAGGTTATTGTGACAACACTACTCCAGGTACAGGTTCCTTCAATGCATTCAGAAATACCAGGTGCCATCCTTGCCTCATACAGGGACGCATGCTACATTATCTTTAATAATGTAGCTATGTTAAAATTGCATATCACTGTTGGTACTCTCTGGATGACTGAGTCTACCAGTGCACTTAGACAAGCTTGTAGAAGAACAGAGTACAAAAAAGACAAATGAAAGGTTATTGCAGTACCAGAGCCTAGTGAAGACATTTACGATTAACATATTAACATATTTCTCTGCAAATCAAGAGTTTAGATTTCTTCACTGACAAAATTAACATACCGAGCTATCATTTTACCCCCAGTTTCAGAATTGTCAGAGATGCACTGGTCAGTCAGTGAGCTCCATCAATTTCAACCAGTTTAATCCACCCTGCTGTACAATATGATTTCTCCCACTGTCCTCTGGACATAATATCACCACATTTCCTTCAGGACATTTTTGGTACACTGTTGTTGTGATTTGGCACTATATAAATAAAATTATATATAAATACAACTGAATATTTTTCTGGCTCTAATCAATA